>NW_024543870.1:11730000-11734003 GCF_018167655.1 Microtus oregoni | reverse complement strand
TCCTGACTGTCACTGGCTAAGAAAATGGTGGCCTCCATGTCACTGGTTCTGGGTGAGTGTCAGCAAAGCAGCTCCTAAAATGGAAATTGATGAAGGGATAGATAGATGGGATACACACGCGCTCGCACATACATACATACATACATACATACATACGCACACACGCACGTGCATGACATGTACAGATGGGGGGGTTCCAATGTTTTCAGAGGAAGGTGCTCGCTGGTAATAATAAAGGTGCTGGTAAATAAGGCTGGAAATAGCTGAATCATTAAAACTCTTCAAATAAATAAAAAGCAATTCTCTCTCTCTCTCTCTCTCTCTCTCTCTCTCTCTCTCTCTCACCATATACCAGCACATCTGAACTGACTGCAACATACAAAAGAAGAAGAAACACGGAAAGAAGACATCCCTGCTGGACAGGATCATCTGATCTGAGATGAGAATAAAGTCTTCGAATGGCTGACAACAGCATTTCATTGAGAAGAGATTCCACGTTTTATGCTGTACAGTTAGTTAGATAGATTAAGAGGGGCCTGTGAACTGGGGTGGGGTGTGGCTTCTCAGGTCACGTCAGGTCAGGGAGGGGCTGAGGAGTGTCCCATTGGCCTTGACAATAGGCACCAGTCAGACGTTAACGTTGAGTTCCTCAAAGGGAACTGACTGAGATCCTTGCTTACCTAAGAAATGCCTGACCTTGGAAAAGGTCTTGTGGAAAGCAGGCGCTTGAAACTGCAGTTTCACGTCTACCCAGAAAGCTCCCTCTCGGAAGGGAAAGTCATCGTGATATCTTACTCTTTTCCCAAGGATACCCTACCTACCCTTCTGATCATTCTTACTGAATTAAGTCTTCCACTGTAAATAAATAAAGTATGTAAGTAAGCAAATACGTGGATGGATGAACAAATAAATACAAAATTTGCTGTTGTTGACTGCCTTTTATTTCATAATGAATCTCTCTCTCTCTCTCTCTCTCTCTCTCTCTCTCACACACACACACACACACACACACACACACAAACACAAACACTAAATATACAATAAAAGGAAGCATAACACCTTTACTCAGGGGGCAGAGTGAACTCTGAAAGTTTTCCAGGCAGGGCTATAGAGAGAGATGCTCCATGTCTCCCAGCATCACAGCTCACAGCTGTCTGTAATCCAGGAGCCCGAGAGCCATGGCAAAAACACAAATGCACATAAGATAAAAATAAATAAATTTTTTAAACGTGGGGGGGGGGGGGAGACAGAATATAAGAACAAACTGAGAAACAAGGAAAGATAGTGTTGGCTGGCCGGCTGGCTGGCTTTCAGTTCCCTGACAGAAATAAGCACATTATGGAGGAACCACAAAGTTGTTACACTATGTGGGTGTGATGAGGAGAGATTGTGAGTGTCCTGTCAGAACAAAGTTAGTCCCATAGTTGATGAAATTCATTATCCCAAAAATTCAGCAGAATATATCCCAAGTTTGCAAATGTGTGATCAGCTTGTGACAGGTTGGGCTGGAGATGCTGAGAACTGGGGAGCCCTCAATGCAAGACCAGATACTTGTTCCCATGAAGAGAGAGGGAGGGAGGGAGGGAGGGAGGGAGGGAGGGAGGGAGGGATCATTCATTCATTCATTCCTATACTCAAGTTTAAGAAAAGATGAGTGGCTATGGAGAGACCACTCACAGATATGAAAAATCATTTCCTAAAAATCAAATTTCTCAGTCACTATGCAACTGCTATGGTGCTTCTCCTAGATAGAACAAAACACACACACACACACACACACACACACACACACAAAGGTGAACCAGGGAAAAGCTTTCTAAGCCTTTAAGGATGCACCGTGACTTCAGAGACCTCAGGGAGTATAGGGATGGGTGCTTGATGCTTCAGACTCATGTCATTGAAGGACATAACATAGTCTGGATTCACAGAGATTCACAACACAGAGCCATTGTCACTTACCCAGAGCTAACAAGAAATTGCAGTCTCAGCCGGGCTGTGGTGTGTGCATGCCTTTAATCACAGCACACACACAGATCTCTGTGAATTCAAAGATGGCCTGATTTACAGAGTGAGTTTTAGGACAGCCCAAGATACACAAAGAAACCCTTTCTTGAAAAACAAAACAAAACAGCAAAAGAAAGAAAGAAAGAAATGGAAAAAGAAAAAAAAAGGCAGTCTCTTCCCACTCTCTCATCCATTGGCTCTTAAAGAGCTCTCAAGCTGGGCTGGAGAGATGGCTCAGTGGTTAAGAGCATTGCCTGCTCTACCAAAGGTCCTGAGTTCAATTCCCGGCAACCACATGGTGGCTCACAACCATCTGTAAAGAGGTCTGGTGCCCTCTTCTGGCCTTCAGCCATACACACAAGACAGAATATTGTACACATAATAAATAAATAAATGAAATTAAAAAAAAAAAAAAAAGAGCTCTCAAGCTGAACTGGAGACCAGGGTGTCATTCATAACTGGGAAGCTAGAAACCTTAGGGGATCACAGGAGTCAGACTGACTGCAGCACTTGATGCCTGTGATATAAGGCATGGTAAAATATGGGCTTTGGGCCTTTCGGGCGCGGTAGCCATCTTTCAGTAACTCGCCAAAATGACAAACACAAAGGGAAAGTGGAGGGGCACTCGCTATATGTTCTCTAGGCCCTTTAGGAAACATGGAGTTGTTCCTTTGGCCACGAATCTACAAGAAGGGCGATATTATAGACATCAAGGGAATGGGCACTGTTCAAAAAGGAACGCCCCATAAATGTTACCACGGCAAAACCGGAAGAGTCTACAATGTCAGCCAGCATGCTGTGGGCATCATTGTAAACAAGCGAGTTAAGGGCAAGATTCTTGCCAAGAGAATTAATGTGCGGATTGAACACATCAAGCACTCGAAGAGCAGAGACAGCTTTCTGAAGCGGGTGAAGGAGAACGACCAGAAGGAAAAGGAAGACAAAGAGAAGGGCACCTGGGTTCAGCTCAAGCGAACCCAGAGAAGCACACTTCGCGAGGACTAACGGGAAGGAGCCTGAGCTGCTGGAGCCCATTCCCTACGAATTCATGGCCTGATGTACAAAAAGAAATAACACACCTGGACTATTAAAAAAAAAAATACGGGCTTTGGCAGAGCGCTACTCCCCTTTCTCTATTATTATTGCTACACAACGAAAAGGACCGGGGGTGATGTGCAGTGCTGGTATTGAAATCTCACTGACTCCTTCCGCACTCCTTGTCAATTCCCGACTTTGTCAAATCAACTATCGTGAATCTTTGATGTGGGTTGGCCCTTTAGGAACTCAGAGAAACAAGACAGACCTATTTCATTCCAGAAACCTCCCAGTTCCTGAGCCCTAGCCCTGGAAGTCTCAAAGCCATCACATCCAGAAATCTCTCTAGTCCCTGCTAGTGGTGAACTCACTTCGTCTTCCCCAGGACCACTAATTATTTCTCCGTGTTTTCCTCTGAGATCTGAGGTCAGCTTTCTTCTTCCTCCCTCTGGCCTCTCCATGATCTCCATTCTCTAGACAACATGTCTAGAACTGAGTCTTATAGGCACCGAGAGAGTGTATCTTGAGGGCACTTGGCGTTTCTAGGACACGAGTGACATCACAAAATTCCGAGAGCTCTCCGGGATACTGTAGAATTTCCAGAGAAGGGACTGCTGATGTCGTGAGGCACGGCCTTTACCTCCTTGCTAATATTTCTCCCCGAACTGACCAACCGACCGACTGACCGGAAACCTGAGGTTTCCTTTCCAGGAGTCTCTCCTGCGACACAGAGGGAGCCATTCAGGATTTCCTCCTTCCAAAACCAGAAATTTCTCTCTGCTTCATTAAAATCTTTTCACTACTTCCTTCACCCATGGGGAGTTAGTTAGTTGAACACTCACTTTTTTCATGAATGTCCCTTCCTCCCTCTCCGGAACATCTCATATTACTGATTCATACTCAGTAAATCAGTAATATGAGAAATTAGGCCAGGAGGACACGGAAGATGAGGGTTGAGTCCTCT
>NW_024543870.1:11707500-11725000 GCF_018167655.1 Microtus oregoni | reverse complement strand
CCTCTGCCTCTCCTGATCTCTGAGGGCTGAGAACTGAGAATAAAGAAATGTGCTGCCACCATTACCCAGCTAGGCAGCTGCCCAAAATATACTGCTGCTGCGGCAGCAATAAAAAAAAATAACCTGAGATAAACAAAGAAAAAAAAGAAAACACCAGTTTTTCTTCCTTCTTTCCTTTTTTCCTTCTTTTCTTCCTTCCTTGTTTTTTTTTCTGTTTTCTTCTTTTATTATTTTTTTGGTACAGGGTTTCTCTGTATAATACCTTTAACTCACTATATAAACCAGGCTGTAATCTTGGTGACATTATGGTTTTGGTTTTTTTCTTATTTCCTGTTTAATCATTTCTCTCTTTCTCTCTCTCTCTCTCTCTCTCTCTCTCCTCTCTCTCTCTCTCTCTCTCTCTCTCTCTCTCTCTCTCTCTCTCACACACACACACACACACACACACACACACACAGATTTAATTTATGTTTTTTATTTTTGTTTGTGTTTTTGTTTTGATTTTCAAGGCAGGGTTTTCTCTGTTGCTTTGGAGCCTGTCTTTGGAACTAGCCCTCGTCGACCAGGCTGGCCTCAAACTCCCAGAGATCCACCTGCCTCTCTGCCAGATATGGAACCAGTCCTTTTGAATGCTTTCATCCTTCCTGGTCATTAAAAATTTGAAATGAAAACTAAGTTCTACACAACTGGAAAGACTGTCTCAAATAAAAGTTAAATAAAATGTTCTGAAATAGGGCACCTTCCATGCCCCCCCCCCCACCAAGGACACACTTGGGTGCAGACCAAGAGATACAAACAAAATTTGAAATGAAACTAAATGTACATGAAATTAATAGAATGAGATACTAAAAACTTAGTTGGATTGTCACTGTGGTGCACATCTTTTATTCTATCATCCAAGAGACAGAGACAGGTGTACCTCTGTGAATTCCCAGGTTTTGGAGAGAGGCCCCCATCCCAAATTAAAAAAAATATATATATATAAAAGTTCAACCAAAAAAAAAAGAAGGAAGAAAAGAAGAAAGAAACATTATGAACTGTCTCCTTGTTTCTAGAAACTTGTTTTGATTTGCATTTCTCTGATGACTAAGCATGTTGAACATTTCCTTAAGTGTCTTTCAGCCATTTTAGATTCCTCGGTTGAGAGTTCTCTGTTTAAGTCTGTACTCCATTTTGTGAGTTAGATTATTTGTTCTTGAGATGACCAATGTCTTGTGTTCTTTGTATGTTTTGGAGATCAGACAGACCTCTGTCTGATGTGGGGTTAGTGAAGATCTTTTTCCATTCTGTAAGGCCGTCATTTTTGTCTTGTTGGCCGTGTTCTTTGCTTTACAGAAGCTTTTCAGTTTCAGGAGGTCTCTCTCACTTATTAATTGTTTCTCTCAGTGTCTGTGCTACTGGGGTTCTATTTAGGAAGCGGTCTCCTGTGCTGATGCGTTCAAATGCGTTTGATATTTTTATTTTTATATTCTTTTATTGTGGATGAAGTCAATTATTTGAACTCTCAAATATTTTTCTTGTTATTATCTCTTTATTTGTTTGTTTATTTGTGGTTGTTCAACATAGGATTTCGTTGTGTGCCCTTGTATGCGTATGCCCTGGGACTCACTTTGTAGACAAAACTGGCCTCAGACTCACAGAGAGCCATCTGCCTCTGCCTCCTAATGCTGGGATTAAAGGCTAAACAACCTTTTTTATATATTTATTTTCCTAATAATTTATTTTATCGGCATTGGTGTTTTGCCTGCATGTATGTCTATCTGAGGGTGTCAGATCTTGGAGTTACAGACAGCTGTTGACTGCCATGTGGGTGGTAGGAATTGAACCTGGGTCCTCTGGAAGAGCAGTCAGCACTCTTAACCGCAGAGCCATCTCTCCAGCCCCCACCTTTTTTTTGAAAACAGGGTTTCTCTGTGTCACTTTGCCTGTCCTGAATCTCAATCTGCAGAACAAGGTAGCTTTAAACTTACAGTGATCTGCCAGCCTTGGTCTCCCTGATCTTGAAGGTGTTTTATCATCTCTCTCTCTGTCTGGCTATCTATCTATCCATTCATTTATTAGTTTATGTATTTGTTTATGTGTTTATTTATGTATTTATTTATTTTTGTTTTCTGAGACAGGATTTCTCTCTAGCTTTTGAGTCTGTCCTGGATCCAGACCTGGTCACAGCTGTACCTGAAAATAAAATAAACAAACAAACAAACAAAAACAAAAACAAAGCAAAGCAAAAGCCAGGCAGGACTCTCTGGTTGACCTTCCCTTTCCCCCTCCCCCACGGGCTCCTCAGAGGCAGTGAGGCCTCCGGCAGGGAATCCACAGAGCCTCTGCCCAAGGCTCTCCAGGGAACCCACTCTCTCCCTTTCCCCCAGCCCCAGGGCTGCCAGCCACATCTATCTCAGGCAGAGATGGCGGGCACTCTGGCTATCCAGGATGTGACAGACACAGACACAGAGAAGCAGGGAGGAAAGTTGCCCACTCTCTCACTAGATGCAGGCATGCAGGAGGAACAATGAAAGAACGAGAACTGGAGAGATGGAATTTCTGGAATGTCCAGAAACCACATGGTGGGGATCTAGTGACCTCTTTTGGTGACAGGGAGTACAGCACAGATTTGGGTTCTTGTGCTCCTGAGATGTAACCCCCACAAGGCAGCAGCTCATAAGTGATTGTAAATCCAGTTTCACACGACTGCACATAAAATAAAGTTAAATAAATCATAAAAAAATTCTTTAAAAATTTGAAATTAAAATAAGTTCTACACAACCAGAAAGACTGTCTCAAATAAAAGTAAAATAAAATGTTCTAAAATAGGACAACTTCCCTGCCCCCCACCCCCACAGGGACACACTTGGTGCAGACCAAGAGATACAAACAAAATTTGAAATTAAACTAAATCTACAAGAAACTGACCCTGGTTATTGTGGTGCACATCTGTGAATTTCCAGGCTTTATAGAGAGGCCCCCAACCCAAATAAAAAAAAAAATATATAAAAGTTTAACCAAACACACCCCCCCACACACACACAAAAAAAAAAAAAAGGAAGGAAAGAAAGAAGAAGGAGACATTATCAACTGTCTCCTTGGTCCTAGAAACTGGACCATGGGAGTTTAGGACCTATAAGACAGTGCACGAGTCTTGTGATCTCACTTGGTAGATGAGTCTGGATTTTAACTCACAGATGTCCTTCTGCCTGTGTCTCCCATGTGTCTCCCATAAAGGGTTCCCTAATTCTTGAATGGCATACCGAAAGTAGTTATTTCTACTTAGTTTGCGTTTGATTTTTTTTAAAAAAATCCATGCCTATTTATTTATTTATTTTTGGTTTTTCACGACAGGGTTTCTCTGTAGCTTTGGAACTAACCCTTGTAGACCAGGCTGGCCTCAAATTCACAAAGATCCACCTGCCTTTGCCTCCCAAGTGCTGGGATTAAAAGAATGTGCCACCACCACCCGCCTTTGTTTCTTATATTTATTTTTGTAAAGCTCTACATTTTTCTTTGCTCTCTTCCATGTCTCCCCTTCAACCCTCTCCCAAGGTTCCCATGCTCTCAGGAGATCTTGTCTTTTTCTACTACTCATGTATTTTAGATCTATGTATGTCTCTCTTAGGGTCCTCATTGTTGTCTAGGTTCTCCGGGATTGTGATTTGTGAGCTTTATGTTTAAAAATCACTTATGAGTGAGTATATGTGGTAATTGTCTTTTAGGGTCTGGGTTACTTTCCTCAAAATGATGTTTCCTAGCTTCATCCATTTGCCTGCAAAATTCAAGATGTCATTATTCTTTTCTGCTGTGTAGTAAGTACTCCATTGTGTAAGTATACCACATTTTCCTCATCCATTCTTCAGTCAGAGGGCATTTAGGCTACTTCCAGGTTCTGGCTATGACAAACAATGCTGCTATGAACATAGTTGAGCCCATGTCCTTGTGGCACAATTGAGCATCCTTTACATATATACCTAAAAGTGGTATTGCTGGGTCTTGAGGAAGGTTGTTTCCTAATTTTCTGAGAAATCGCCACACTGACATCCAAAGGGGGCTGTACCAGCTTGCATTCCCACCAGCAATGCAGCAGTGTTCCCTTTTCCCCACATCCTCTCCAGCATAAGTTGTCATCAGTGTTTTTGATCTTGGCCATCCTTACAGGTATAAAGTGGAATCTCAGAGCTGTTTTGATTTACCTATCTCTGATGACTAAGGATGTTGAACATTTCCTTAAGTGTCTTTCAGCCATTTTAGATTTCTCGGTTGAGAGTTCTCTGTTTAGGTCTGTACCTCCATTTTGTGAATTGGATTATTTGTTCTTGAAATGACCAATGTCTTGAGTTCTTTGTATATTTTGGAGATCAGACCTCTGTCTGATGTGGGGTTAGTGACGATATTCTGTACTGGAGTTAGATTTAGGAAGCGGTCTCCTGTGCCGATGCGTTCAAATGCATTTTTTTAAATAAATATTTATTTATTATGTATACAATATTCTTTCTCTGTGTATGTCTGAAGGCCAGAAGAGAGCACCAGACCCCATTACAGATGGTTGTGAGCCACCATGTGGTTGCTGGGAATTGAACTCAGGACCTTTGGAAGAGCAGGCAATGCTCTTAACCGCTGAGCCATCTCTCCAGCCCCCATTCAAGAGCTTTTGATATTTTTATTTTTATATTTTTTTATTGTGGATGAGGTCAATTATTTGAACTCTCAAATATTTTTATTGTTATTATCTGTTTGTTTATTTGTGGTTTTGCAACACGGGGTTTCCTTGTGTATCCTTGTGTGCCCTGGAACTCACTTTGTAAACAAGACTGGCCTCAGACTAACAGAGATCCGCCTGCCTCTGCCTTCTAGTGCTGGCATTAAAGGCGTACACTAAACACATTTTTTTTTTTGAAAACAGGGTTTCTCTGTGTCACTTTGCCTAACCTGAATCTCAATGTGCAGAACAAAGTAGCCTTAAACTCACAGTGATCTGCCTGCTTTGGTCTCCCTGATCTTGGAGGTGTTTTATCATCTTGCTTACTTGATTTTTTGCTTTCTTGCTCTCTTGCTTTTTTTTTCCTTCTTTTATTAGTTAATTCTTGAGGCATGGTCTCTCTGTGTAACAGCCCTAGCCGTCATCTATCTATCTATCTATCTATCTATCTATCTATCTATCTATATTTATGTATATTTGGTTTTGTGTTTTGCTTTATGAGACAGGGTTTCTCTGCTGCTTTGGAGACTGTTCTTAAAACTAGCTCCTTTCTTGTAGACCAGGCTGTCCTAAAACTCCCAGAGATCCTATTTCTGCTAAATATGGAGCCAGTGCTCTTGAATGCCTTTGTCTGGTGAGGTCAAAAGCCACCCCCCACCCCCACCCCCACAACACACACACAAACCAAACACAGGCACAGGCACATCCAGAGACACATGAATAAACTTTTAAATTAAGAGCCCGGAGGGCTGGAGAGATGGCTCAGAGGTTAAGAGCATTGCCTGCTCTTCCAAAGGTCCTGAGTTCAATTCCCAGCAACCACATGGTGGCTCACAACCATCTGTAATGAGGTCTGGTGCCCTCTTCTGGCCTGCAGGCATACACGCAGACAGAATATTATATACATAATAAATAAATATTAAAAAAAAAAAAAAAAAAAAAAAAAAAAAGAGCCCGGAGAGCTAGTTTCGTGGCTCGTCCAGAGAAATTGGGTTCAATTCCCAGCACCTGCATGGCAGCTCATAGTGATTGTAAATTCAGTAGTTTCTGGGTGATCTGACATCTTCAGACCATTGCACATAAAATAAAGTTAAATAAATCATAAAAAATTCCTTAAGAAATTTAACTAAGTCCTACACAATTGGAAACACTCTCAAATAAAAGTAAAATAAACGGAAAAGAATGCAGTGCTAAGTGCAGTTATGAAAATGTTTTGAAATGTGATACCTTCCCTGTCTCCCCCACATACACAAGCCACACTGAGAGATTTAAATAAAATCTGGGTAATCATTTATGTATCTGGCTTATGTCAGAGGGGCAGGGGAAGCTGAAGCCTTGTCCTTTGGGCTCCAGGTTCTCAGTACTGCATCAAAAACTCGAATGTATAGTGAGCCCATGTCTGTCCTGCCGGCAGCACTCAGGAACTGGGAATACAAGGATCAGGAGATCATCTTCAAAACCCAGCAAGTGCAAACCATCCTGGTGGGAAAGAGACCCTCTAAAAGAAATCAATAAAATGACATTTTTATTTTTTTCTGTCTGAAGTGAAAATGCTCCAAATAATTCACTGCATCAGTATTCCTGGAAATGATATCAAAGTCAGATTTTTTTTTAACATTTTATTTTATTTTTATTATATTTATTTATTTTGTTTTTTTGTTTTTTTTTTTTTTTTTTTTGGTTTTTCGAGACAGGGTTTCTCTGTGGCTTTGGAGCCTGTCCTGGAACTAGCTCTCTAGACCAGGCTGGTCTCGAACTCACAGAGATCCGCCTACCTCTGCCTCCCGAGTGCTGGGATTAAAGGCGTGCGCCACCACCGCCTGGCATAAATCAGAATTTTTCATATTATTCCATGGCTGTTGTAATTTTCTCTGTGGCAGACAGAGGCAGGCAGATCTCTGTGAGTTTGAGGCCAGCCTGGTCGTCTACAGTTCCAGGACAGGTGCCAAAGCTACAGAGAATCCTGGTCTCAGAAAAAAAAAAAAAAAAAAAAAAAAATTTTTTTTTTCTCTGTGTCTCCTGTATCGTGTGTCTTAAGGAATCCTAAGCGCCTGTAGGTGATCTAGGAAATCTCCTGTAGCAAGGGCCCTGGCCTCCACTCCTGTCCCCTGAGGGCACCTGGTAAAAGTGAGAGGGCAGATTTAAGAGACTAGTAAAGTTCAAGGTCACCAGCCCTTCCCAACAGCTAGAACTCCTTGCTAAACCTTTAAAGGGTGAGGCTACAACTTAATTCGTCTGCTTAGATATGGATATTTTTGTTGTGGTTCTTGTTTTACAGGGCAGGAACAGATATCCAAGTGGGAATTTTTCCACGGCTGTTTTAATTTTCTCAGACTCGGTATTTAGTATGAGAAGTGGGGTGTGGGGTTGTACAAACACAACTACCAAAAAAGAACCCCAAGAAAGCAGGCCTCCCTCCCTCCCTCCCTCTCTCAGTTCCTCCCTCTCACCAAGCCATAATTGTGGCAGCCCCTTGGCCCACATAGTCCTTTCACTGATCAGTCAGACACACTCTTTTTTTTTATTTTTGAATTGTGGGTGAAGTCAATTAATTGAGCTCTTAGATTATTATTATTATTATTAGTTTATTTGTGGTTTTTTCTACATAGAGGTTCCCTGTGTTTGCCCTGGAACTCACTTCGTAGACAAGGCTGGCCTCAGACTCACAGAGATCTAGCTGCCCCTGCCTCTACCTCTGCTTCCTAGTGCCGGAATTAAAGGCCTGCACTAAACACACTTTTTTCCCCCAAGACAGGGTTTCTCTGTGTCTGTCCTTTTGCCTGTCCTGAAACTCACACTGCAGAACAAGGTGGCCTCAAACTCACAGCGATCTGCCTGCCTCTGCCTCTCCTGATTTCTGAGGGCTGAGAATAAAGAAATGTGCTGCCACCATTACCCAGCTAGGCAGCTGCCCAAAATATACTGCTGCTGCTGCAATTAAAAAAAAATTAAAATAAAATAACCTGAGATAAACAAAGAAAAAAAAAGGAAAACACCTGTTTTTTCTTCCTTCCTTCCTTCCTTCCTTCCTTCCTTCCTTCCATCCTTTTTCCTTGTTTTTTTTTCTTCCTTTGTTTTTTTTTCTGTTTTCTTCTTTTATTATTATTATTTTTTTGGTGCAGGGTTTCTCTGTATAATACCTTTAACTCATTATATAAACCAGGCTGTCATCTTGGTAACATTATGGTTTTGTATTATGGTTTTGTTTTTTCTTATTTCTTGTCTGTAAATCGACAAATCAACATTTCTTCTCTCTCTCTCTCTCTCTCTCTCTCTCTCTCTCTCTCATTTAATTTATGTTTTATTATTATTATTATTTTTTTTTTGGTTTGTGTTCTTGTTTTGATTTCCAAGGCAGGATTTCTCTGTTGCTTTGGAGCCTGTCTTTGGAACTAGCTCTTGTCAACAAAGAGCTGGCCTCAAACTCCCAGAGATCCACCTGCCTCTCTGCCAGATATGGAACCAGTCATCTTGGTTAGTTCAAAAGCCACCCCATGGGCTGGAGAGATGGCTCAGAGGTTAAGAGCATTGCCTGCTCTTCCAGAGGTCCTGAGTTCAATTCCCAGCAACGACATGGTGGCTTACAACCATCTGTAATGAGGTCTGGTGCCCTCTTCATGTCCAGCAGGCATACAAACAGACAGAACACTGTATACATAATAAATAAATAAATTAAAAAAATAAAATCATAAGTAAAAATTAAAAAAAAGCCACCCCATAAACACACACACACACACACACACACACACACACACACACACACACACAGAGAAACATATATTTATTTTTTAAAAAAAAATTAAGGGCCTGAAGAGATGGCTCAGTGGCTCTGAGGAAGAGGTTTCCATTTCCAGCACCCGTATGGCAGCTCATACGTGATTGTAAATCCAGTTCCTGGATGATCTGATACCCTGACACCATTGCACATCTAAAGTTAAATAAATCATAAAAAATTCTTTAAGAAATTGAAATTAAACTAAGTCCTACACAACTGGAAACACTCTTAAATAAAAGCAAAATTAAATGTAAAAGTGCTAAAACAGTGCTAAGTGCAGTTATGAAAATGTTTGGAAATGTGATACCTTCCCTGTCTCCCACACATACAAAAGGCACACTGAGAGATTTAAATAAAACTTGAAAATGGGTGGGCAGTGGTGGCACATGCCTTTATTCCCAGCGCACAGGAGGCAGATGCAGGTGAATCTCTGGGAGTTCAAGGCCAGCCTGGTCTACAAGAGCTAGTTCCAGAAAAGCTAGGTAGGACTGTTATGCAGGGAAACCCTGTCTCGAAAAACAAAACAAAACAAAACAAAAAAATTAAAATTGAACTAAAGAAAGACAGATAGAAAGAATGAAAATGAAGAAACAAAAAAAAAAAAAACAAAGGAAGGCAGTCCTGGAGGCTTGTCTAAAAAGGGCCTTCGCTACAATGTTTTGAATTGTGATCCCCCCCCCCCACACATACGTACGTAAATACACACACACACACACACACACACACACACACACACACGGACAGACATGAGCACACTGAGAAAAACAAATAAAATCTGAAGTTAAACTCAATGTATAAGAGAGTCAGAGAACACACACACACACACACACACACACACACACACACACACGGACAGACATGAGCACACTGAGAAAAACAAATAAAATCTGAAGTTAAACTCAATGTACAAGAGAGTCAGAGAACACACACACACACACACACACACACACACACACACACACACACTGAAATAAAACCATGCTACAGCACGGTCTCATACAGGACTGTCATGCATTTGTTGAAGAAATCTACTTTGAAACATATTTCATGATAGTTGCCTAGTTAAAACTCACTCCCCTCCTTAGGGTCTGATGTTGACTGGTCAGGGCAAGCTTATAAAATTCCTTTGTTCAGAGCTAATGCTTGATGCCCCTACTATATTTATTTATTTAGGTTTTTCGAGACAGGGTTTCTCTGTGGTTTTGGAGCCTGTCCTGGAACTAGCTCTTGTAGACCAGGCTGGTCTCGAACTCATAGAGATCCGCCTGCCTCTGCCTCCCGAGTGCTGGGATTAAAGGCTTGCGCCACCACCGCCCTGCGATGCCCCTACTATAAAAATTGGTTTCAGAAACCGGCCTTTTGCCACAGTGTCAGAAGCCCAAACTCTGCCTGTGGTCTCAGCTAGCTGATAAGCTTCTGTGACTCGCAGTGTGTTTTAATTTTTAAGTTTGTTTTTGGTTTATTATACTTGGTGGTGTTCTCATCTTTGCATGACCCCCCCCCCGCCCCCACCCCAACATTTAAGTGTCTTTCGATCCCTCTGTTGAGAGTTTTCTGTTTAGGTCTGTACTCCATTTTTTTTTTAATTTATTTATTTTACATATATAGTGTTCTGGGCACCAGATCTCATTATAGATGGGTGTGAGCCATCATGTGGTTGCTGGGAATTGAACTCAGGACCTCTAGAACAGCAGTCAGTTCTCTTAACCTCTGAGCCATCTCTCCAGCCCTCCATTTTTTTTTTTTTTTTTTTTGATTTTTCGAGTCAGGGTTTCTCCGTAGCTTTTGGTTCCTGTCCTGGAACTAGCTCTTGTAGACCAGGCTGGCCTCGAACTCACAGAGATCCGCCTGCCTCTGCCTCCCGAGTGCTGGGATTAAAGGCGTGCGCCACCACCGCCCGGCCTCCATTTTTTTTTAATTGGATTATTTGTTCTTTTGATGACCAATTTCTCGAGTCCTTTGTGTATTTTGGAGATCAGACCTCTGTCTGATGTGGGGTTAGTGAAGATCTTTTCCCATTCTGTAAGGCCGTCATTTTGTCTTGTTGGCCATGTTCTTTGCTTTACAGAAGCTTTTCAGTTTCAGGAGGTCTCACTTATTAATTGTTTCTCTCAGTGTCTGTGCTACTGGGGTTCTATTTAGGAAGCGGTCTCCTGTGCCGATGTGTTCAAGTGCATTTGATATTTTTATTTTTATATTCTTTTATTGTGGATGAAGTCAATTATTTGAACTCTCAAATATTTTTATTGTTATTATCTCTTTATTTGTTTGTTTATTTGTGGTTGTTCAACATAAGGTTTCGTTGTGTACCCTTGTATGCCCTGGGACTCACTTTGTAGACAAGACTGGCCTCAGACTCACAGAGAGTCATCTGCCTCTTCCTCCTGGTGCTGAGATTAAAGGCATGCACTAAACACCTCTTTTATATATTTATTTTTCTAATAATTTATTTTATTGGCATTGGTGTTTTGCCTGCATGTATGTCTATCTGAGGGTGTCAGATCTTGGAGTTACAGACAGCTGTTGACTGCCATGTGGGTGGTAGGAATTGAACCTGGGTCCTCTGGAAGAGCAGTCAGCACTCTTAACCGCAGAGCCATCTCTCCAGCCCCCACCTTTTTTTTTGAAAACAGGGTTTCTCTGTGTCACTTTGCCTGTCCTGAATCTCAATCTGCAGAACAAGGGAGCCTTAAACTCACAGTGATCTGCCTGCCTTGGTCTCCCTGATCTTGGAGGTGTTTTTATCATCTCTCTGTCTGGCTATGTAGCTATCTATCCATTCGTTTATTTATTTTTTTTTTTTTTTGTTTTCTGAGACAGGATTTCTCTCTAGCTTTGGAGTCTGTCCTGGATTCAGACCTGGTCACAGCTGTACCTGGAAACAAAACAAAACAAAAACAAAGCAAAGCAAAGCAAAAGCCAGGCAGGACTGTAATGGTTGACCTTCCCTTTCCCCCTCCCCCATGGGCTCCTCAGAGGGGGTCAGGCCTCCTCCAGGGAATCCACAGAGCCTCTGCCCAAGGCTCTCCAGGGGACCCACTCTCTCTCTCCCTTTCCCCCAGCCCCAGGGCTGCCGGCCACATCTATCTCAGGCAGAGGTGGCGGGCACTCTGGCTATCCAGGCTGTGACAGACACAGATACACACAAGCAGGGAGGAAAGGTGCCCACTCTTTCACTAGGTGTAGGCATGCAGGAGGAACAATGAAAGGATGAGAACTGGAGAGATGGAATTTCTGGAATGTCCAGAAACCACATGGTGGGGATCTAGTGCCCTCTTCTGGTGACAGGGAGTACAGCACAGATTTGGGTTCTTGTGCTCCTGAGACCTACCCCAATTTAATACTGACATTATCCTATCATACCCTATATATCACATATAGGCTTGCTTGATATCACACGCATACACTGCCTACGTTTCTGCCTGACCCCTGTGAGAGAGCCTGGTACCTTCAGAAGGCAGAAGATGGGGTGTGGGTCTGTCTGTCTGTCTGTCTGTCTATCTGTCCATCTATTCTTCCATAAAGTATTTATGTAATACTTTATTCCTTTGTTTGTTTTGTGACAGGGTTTCTCTCTAGTTCTCTCTAATTGAGTCAGTCCTGGAACTAGCTCTTGGAGACCAGACCGAGTGCTGGAATTAAAGGCGTGTACCACCATTACCCGGTTAGAAGTCTTTTTAAAAAGTAGGCAATTAGAGCTGCAAATTTCCTCATAGGACTGATTTTACTGTGTGCCAGGGTTTGTGTAGGGTTTTGCTTTCATTTTCTTGAGTGAACCTCCCCCCCCCCCCCCCCCCCCCCCCCCCGTCTCTCTTATTCTAGAGCTCTGTTTTGTCTTCCATGAGCTCTGAGGGGTACTTGGCTTGAGTGTGATATACACACACAGACTCACTATTAAGGAAAGTTCAAGATCAAGATCCTTTCCTAACTCTGTGACCTTGCAACAGAGAAGTTTCAAGGGGTGTGAAGGGTGTGCCTACTGACACTGGCATTCATTTTATCTGCTAGGCAGCAAATGCTATGGATTGTGTGTGTGTGTGTCTCTGTTAGTTTAGGTGTCTTTCCAGTCCACGTTGGTGTAATTACCGTGCGTGTGTATATTCAGTGCTCTGATCCTTTCAAATGGTTGTGAAGGAAGGCCTAGCCTAGGAATGACTTCAGTGACGTGTTGTTATTTTCCTTTCCTAACTCTGTGACCTTGGGACAGAGAAGTTTCAAAGGGTGTGAAGGGTGTGCCTACAGCTCCACTGGCCTTCCTTGATGTGTACATCTGTTGCCTTTCCTGTAGTAAACATTCTTGTTGGAGTTGGGAAATTGCTGATTCGAACTCAGCCAAATTCATGGAATAGCCCTGGCTGTCCTGGAACTCATTTTTATAGACCAGGCTGTCCTTTTGGTGACGTTCTATTTTTTTTTTCTTCCTCTTATTTTTCTATCTGCAGTCAACATTGGTGTAAGGACTGTGTACCTGTATATTCACTGCTCTGATCCTTCTTCCTTCCTTCTTCCTTCCTTCCTTCCTTCCTTCCTTCCTTCCTTCCTTTCTTTCATATGTCTGCCCTCTCCCGAAAACCCAAAAATTTCTAGCCTCCCAACGCAATTAAAAATAACTAAAATTTTAGTAAACTGGCATTTAAAAAAGGAAGGAAGGCAGGCAGGCAGGCAGGCAGGCAGGCAGGTAGGCAGGCAGGCAGGCCTGGATGGTGGTTGTGAAGGGAGCCCTGGCCTAGTCATATCCTCTGCCATGACTGTAACCCCAGTACTCAGGAGCTCTAAAGGGTCTGAGAAGCTGCTTTCATGCTTCTGCTGCTGGGCATTTATTTATTTATCTATCTGGCTTATGTGGGAGGGGAAGGGAAAGCCAGAGCCTTGTCCTATGGGCTCCACGCTCTCAGTAGTGTCTCATAAACTCGAGTGTGAGGGCCCATGTCTGTCATGTCAGCAGCACTCAGAAACTGAAAACACGAGGATCAGGAGATCATCTTCAGCAACTCAGCAAGTGAGAACCATCGTGGTGGGGAAACAGACCCTCTCCAAGAAATGACTAAAGTGACCTGTTTATTTTTTTCTGTCCTAAGTGACACATCACTATGACGATATTATTCCCGGAAATGAAATTCGAGTGGGATTTTTTTCAAAACTATTTTTATTTCATTATTATTATTATGATTATTATTTAAAAAAAAACTATTCCACGGCTGTTTTAATTTTCTCCGACTCGGTATTTAGTCTGAGAAGTGTGGGCTGAGGGTGTGGGGAGTGGGGTGAAGAAAAAGAACCGCAAGCAAGCAAGCAAGCAAGCAAGCAAGCAAGCAAGCAGTGGCCATGGTGAAAGGAGACTTAGATGGCAGGGAACTGCCGTTGCCGCCTCCCTCGGTCCCCCTCGGTCCCCCTCGGTCCCTCCTTCTCACCATGCCCTAATGGTTGCAGAAGCCCCTGGCCTGTCAGACACACTCTTTGTTTCCCGTGAGCAAGCGAGCGAACGATCGATTCGCCTGTTTTCCTAGCTGCCTGTGGTCTCGGTCGTACTTTCGTTTTCGTAGCCCCGAATGTCCAGCCCGGCCCACGTTCACCGTGTTCGGGGGTGGGGTGGGGGAACCGACAGGGGAGTTCCCTGTCCTGCTGTGGGCCCGTGCCACCTCCGGGCGTGAGCGTGGGAGGACGCTGTCACGCCAGAGAAGGTGAAGACGCCGCCGCCGCCGCCGCCGCCGCCGCCGCCGCGGCCGAGCGAGCGAGCGAGCGAGCGATCTATGGCGGTCGGTTGTCGGGCGCCCCCTAGCGGTGGCCTTTTTCTCCTGGTCCTCGGTCGGTGACGAGGACGGGGCGAAACGGCTTTTGTGAGGCGGAAAGAGTGACGAGAGTCCCGGCCTGGCAGGCGGGTGTGTCCCGGAGTCGGTGTCGTGCTTGGGAACGGTCTCTGTGTAGGAGGTTGTGCCGGAAGTCACCCATGGGTGCATGCGTGCATGCGTTGGGGATGGAACCGAGTGACGGGACCAGCTGGAGAGGGTGCTGGGAGACTCGAGCGGGTCGACCAGAAGGCTTCAGTCGTTCGCGTACCCCCGCTAGGTGTCGGGTCCTCCCGGGCCCAGGATCGGTGAAATACCCCGGCTTTAAAAGTTGCTTTTCCCTTGCCTTTTCTCTCTTCTAAGAGCCCTGGGACCCGGCGACCCGAGGCCGAGAGGAGGCGATGGTTGATCCCGGCTTCCCCGCTGGGGTCTCGGACATTTTTTTTTCCTCTTGCGAGAACCATCGGTCCTCAGTGCCGGACTTCGTCATCTTGAGGCCGAGAGGAGGCGGTGGTCCCGGCTTTCTCGCCTCCCTGTTCCGGACTCTCGGAGCTTTTTATTCATTTTCTTCCTCTTGTCAGGAACCCTCGGTCCTCAGTGGCGGGCTTTGCCATCCTGAGACCGAGAGGAGGCCGTGGTGCCGGCTTCCTCGCCTCCCTGGTCCGGACTCGTTGGGGTCTCGGAGCTCTACCCCGCCCCTTTCTCCTGCCCTCGGTCTTGCGAGAGCCCAGCGGCGGGCCTCGTGTTGTCGAGGCCGAGAGGAGGGTGGTGGTCCCGGCTCCCCTGTTCACTGGTCCCCGGTTTCTTGGACTCGAGATTTTTTTTTCCAAGTTTTTTCTTCTTGCCCTTCTCCATTCCTAGCGGCTGGTCGCAGGGTCCTCGGCCGGGAGGAGGCTGGGCGCCCGGCTTTCTGACATGTCCACCTCGCTCTCTCGGTCCTTTCATGGTTATGAGGTCGACCAGTTGTTCCTTTGAGGGTCGGTTCTCTTGTTTATGGGGACATTTTTGGGACATTTCACCCAGCCTCACTTTCAGGAGTTCTGTGTGGTCTGTGAATGACTCCCCGTATCTGTTGTCATTCTTCTAATGGTTGCTATCTGTCCTTATTGTACCTGCAGATAGGTGCTGACACGCTGTCCTTTAATTGGGTGACATTAAAGGACGCTAGGTGGCGGTCTCTCTTCTGAGCCTCACTGGGTGTTACTTTTCCCGTCTAGCCCAGCCCGCGCCTCGCTGCCTTTTGGGGCTGGGCCCGTGTGTGCTTTTCCTGTGCGGCTTTTTGAGATGACCGGCTTCCTTGCCTTGCTTTTGCCCGTGGTGAAGCGTGTCAGGCATCCCCGCTTCGTGGCTTGTCACCCGTTCTGCTTGGATGGTGGGACCCGTCTCTCGATGCTTCTTTCTCCCTTACCGTCCCGGTGCTTTTTTTTTTTTTCTTTTTTTTTTTGGGAGGGCGGGGACCAGGTTGTGGAGCTCCCGAGTCTCCTCCATGGTCCTCTGCTCCCGTGTGCCTCCCGAGCGCACTGTTTTTTCTCACCCCCTTCCCAGCTTGTGGAGCTCCCGAGTCTCCATGAGTCCTTTTGGGTTGAGGGTGGCCCGGCCCTTCTGCTGCCTTATGTGCCTCCCGAGTGCACACCTTTTCTTGGATTCCCTGGTTGACCCCCCGCCGCTGTTTTTTGGTGTGGAGGTGTGTGAAGGGTTTTCTTTTTTTTTTTTGTTTTTTTTGGCGGCATGTGTTGGGTCTGTGGTGATCTCTCGCTCGATTCTTCCCGGTTCCGCTTTGTTGATCGATGTGGTGTGCTCGCCCTGTGTTCATTCGGGCCGGAGGCCTAAGCCGCGCCAGGCGAGGGACGGACATTCATGGCGAATGGCGGCCGCTCTTCTCGTTCTGCCAGCGGGCCCCTCGTCTCTCCTCCCCACCTTTACCGGTGGTGTGTGGAAGGCAGGGGTGCGGTTATCCGGCCTGAGCCCTGTGAAAGCCCCCCCGCACTCCTCGCTGTGGTTCGTGGGGGTTCCTGTGAGGCGCGCCGGGGGCTTTGTTCCCCGTCGCGCGTTTCGCTATGCCCACCGTGTGTGGGTCTGTTTGGCCCTCCTCCCTCCGAGCCGGGGGAGGGTCGGCTGATGTGCCGTGTTACGTGCCCCTCCCGACCGGGTTCGTGTGCACGCGCCTTGCTTTGTGATCCTTGTGGTGCTCCTGGAGCGTTCCAGGCCGATCTTCAGAGGTGCCCGGTTCTGAGCGGTGGCGGCGTTTCCCGGTTCTCTGACGTGTATGCCTCCTGCGCGTGGTGTACGGCCTTTAGCGGTGTTCCTCTGCGAGGTGTGTGGTCCCGAGGATCAAGTAAGGGGGTCGAGGCGAGCGGTAAGATGGCTCTCTCACGGCTATCTCGTGAGATCGGGCGAGCGGCCCACCACGCGCTGCCTTCTCCCGTAGGCGGTGAGCCGTTGGGTGGTGTTGAGCGGTCGCGGCCGGCCTTTTTCATTTTCTTCTCACCGTTAAAGGTGGTCTGTCTGATGGACTGACTATAAGAATGCCTCCCCGCCTGGTGCAGACCCGGTGGGTGTTGCCGGAGAGGCAGGCCTGGCTCTCGGGGGACCTCTTGTGTAGTATGCTTTTTCTCGGTCCGGTCCCCCCTGTCCGCGAACGCTCAAGAGTGCGCCCCGGAAAGGAAGCCTTACCGATACCACAGACCCCCCCGCCTCGCCGCGCTCGAGATCATCGAGTGGTGTGCGTGTGTCGCTTCCCCTGCTCTTGCGCTGCCGCGGCCGGAGGCTCGTCGGGCCGGGTCCGTCCCGCCCGCCCTCAGTGAGAAAAAGTGCCTTCTCTAGCGATCCGATGGGAAGAGAGGGCGTGCTTGGGGTCGCCCTGGCACGCCCTGAACGCCCGATGCGCGTAGCTTTGGCCGGGTGCCCCTCGCCGTGTCCCGTCTTTGGGGGGGGAAGACCCGAGCGTTTGTGTCGCCCGCTGCGGCCCGCGCCTCCTCGCTCCGAGTCCGGGGAGGAACCACGCGGGGCAAGAGAGCGTGTCGTGAAGCCGGCGTGCCGTGTCGGAGCCTGAGATGTGTTACCCGTGGTGGGGAACGAAGGGGGGCCGCGTGCGCGCACGCCCGAGTGCCGCGGGACCCCGATTCCCCCGCTCCCCCCGAGGGTGCGTACGCGCCTCGGTCGGGGCGTGGAACCGAGCGGAAAGAGCGGGGCTGGGTGGCGGTGGGCTCCCGGGCCCCACCCGTCCACCGTCCGTGCCCGCCGCGAGCGGTC
>NW_024543870.1:11690000-11695000 GCF_018167655.1 Microtus oregoni | reverse complement strand
ACATACATACATACATACATACGCACACACGCACGTGCATGACATGTACAGATGGGGGGGTTCCAATGTTTTCAGAGGAAGGTGCTCGCTGGTAATAATAAAGGTGCTGGTAAATAAGGCTGGAAATAGCTGAATCATTAAAACTCTTCAAATAAATAAAAAGCAATTCTCTCTCTCTCTCTCTCTCTCTCTCTCTCTCTCTCTCTCACCATATACCAGCACATCTGAACTGACTGCAACATACAAAAGAAGAAGAAACACGGAAAGAAGACATCCCTGCTGGACAGGATCATCTGATCTGAGATGAGAATAAAGTCTTCGAATGGCTGACAACAGCATTTCATTGAGAAGAGATTCCACGTTTTATGCTGTACAGTTAGTTAGATAGATTAAGAGGGGCCTGTGAACTGGGGTGGGGTGTGGCTTCTCAGGTCACGTCAGGTCAGGGAGGGGCTGAGGAGTGTCCCATTGGCCTTGACAATAGGCACCAGTCAGACGTTAACGTTGAGTTCCTCAAAGGGAACTGACTGAGATCCTTGCTTACCTAAGAAATGCCTGACCTTGGAAAAGGTCTTGTGGAAAGCAGGCGCTTGAAACTGCAGTTTCACGTCTACCCAGAAAGCTCCCTCTCGGAAGGGAAAGTCATCGTGATATCTTACTCTTTTCCCAAGGATACCCTACCTACCCTTCTGATCATTCTTACTGAATTAAGTCTTCCACTGTAAATAAATAAAGTATGTAAGTAAGCAAATACGTGGATGGATGAACAAATAAATACAAAATTTGCTGTTGTTGACTGCCTTTTATTTCATAATGAATCTCTCTCTCTCTCTCTCTCTCTCTCTCTCTCTCACACACACACACACACACACACACACACACAAACACAAACACTAAATATACAATAAAAGGAAGCATAACACCTTTACTCAGGGGGCAGAGTGAACTCTGAAAGTTTTCCAGGCAGGGCTATAGAGAGAGATGCTCCATGTCTCCCAGCATCACAGCTCACAGCTGTCTGTAATCCAGGAGCCCGAGAGCCATGGCAAAAACACAAATGCACATAAGATAAAAATAAATAAATTTTTTAAACGTGGGGGGGGGGGGAGACAGAATATAAGAACAAACTGAGAAACAAGGAAAGATAGTGTTGGCTGGCCGGCTGGCTGGCTTTCAGTTCCCTGACAGAAATAAGCACATTATGGAGGAACCACAAAGTTGTTACACTATGTGGGTGTGATGAGGAGAGATTGTGAGTGTCCTGTCAGAACAAAGTTAGTCCCATAGTTGATGAAATTCATTATCCCAAAAATTCAGCAGAATATATCCCAAGTTTGCAAATGTGTGATCAGCTTGTGACAGGTTGGGCTGGAGATGCTGAGAACTGGGGAGCCCTCAATGCAAGACCAGATACTTGTTCCCATGAAGAGAGAGGGAGGGAGGGAGGGAGGGAGGGAGGGAGGGAGGGAGGGATCATTCATTCATTCATTCCTATACTCAAGTTTAAGAAAAGATGAGTGGCTATGGAGAGACCACTCACAGATATGAAAAATCATTTCCTAAAAATCAAATTTCTCAGTCACTATGCAACTGCTATGGTGCTTCTCCTAGATAGAACAAAACACACACACACACACACACACACACACACACACAAAGGTGAACCAGGGAAAAGCTTTCTAAGCCTTTAAGGATGCACCGTGACTTCAGAGACCTCAGGGAGTATAGGGATGGGTGCTTGATGCTTCAGACTCATGTCATTGAAGGACATAACATAGTCTGGATTCACAGAGATTCACAACACAGAGCCATTGTCACTTACCCAGAGCTAACAAGAAATTGCAGTCTCAGCCGGGCTGTGGTGTGTGCATGCCTTTAATCACAGCACACACACAGATCTCTGTGAATTCAAAGATGGCCTGATTTACAGAGTGAGTTTTAGGACAGCCCAAGATACACAAAGAAACCCTTTCTTGAAAAACAAAACAAAACAGCAAAAGAAAGAAAGAAAGAAATGGAAAAAGAAAAAAAAAGGCAGTCTCTTCCCACTCTCTCATCCATTGGCTCTTAAAGAGCTCTCAAGCTGGGCTGGAGAGATGGCTCAGTGGTTAAGAGCATTGCCTGCTCTACCAAAGGTCCTGAGTTCAATTCCCGGCAACCACATGGTGGCTCACAACCATCTGTAAAGAGGTCTGGTGCCCTCTTCTGGCCTTCAGCCATACACACAAGACAGAATATTGTACACATAATAAATAAATAAATGAAATTAAAAAAAAAAAAAAAAGAGCTCTCAAGCTGAACTGGAGACCAGGGTGTCATTCATAACTGGGAAGCTAGAAACCTTAGGGGATCACAGGAGTCAGACTGACTGCAGCACTTGATGCCTGTGATATAAGGCATGGTAAAATATGGGCTTTGGGCCTTTCGGGCGCGGTAGCCATCTTTCAGTAACTCGCCAAAATGACAAACACAAAGGGAAAGTGGAGGGGCACTCGCTATATGTTCTCTAGGCCCTTTAGGAAACATGGAGTTGTTCCTTTGGCCACGAATCTACAAGAAGGGCGATATTATAGACATCAAGGGAATGGGCACTGTTCAAAAAGGAACGCCCCATAAATGTTACCACGGCAAAACCGGAAGAGTCTACAATGTCAGCCAGCATGCTGTGGGCATCATTGTAAACAAGCGAGTTAAGGGCAAGATTCTTGCCAAGAGAATTAATGTGCGGATTGAACACATCAAGCACTCGAAGAGCAGAGACAGCTTTCTGAAGCGGGTGAAGGAGAACGACCAGAAGGAAAAGGAAGACAAAGAGAAGGGCACCTGGGTTCAGCTCAAGCGAACCCAGAGAAGCACACTTCGCGAGGACTAACGGGAAGGAGCCTGAGCTGCTGGAGCCCATTCCCTACGAATTCATGGCCTGATGTACAAAAAGAAATAACACACCTGGACTATTAAAAAAAAAAATACGGGCTTTGGCAGAGCGCTACTCCCCTTTCTCTATTATTATTGCTACACAACGAAAAGGACCGGGGGTGATGTGCAGTGCTGGTATTGAAATCTCACTGACTCCTTCCGCACTCCTTGTCAATTCCCGACTTTGTCAAATCAACTATCGTGAATCTTTGATGTGGGTTGGCCCTTTAGGAACTCAGAGAAACAAGACAGACCTATTTCATTCCAGAAACCTCCCAGTTCCTGAGCCCTAGCCCTGGAAGTCTCAAAGCCATCACATCCAGAAATCTCTCTAGTCCCTGCTAGTGGTGAACTCACTTCGTCTTCCCCAGGACCACTAATTATTTCTCCGTGTTTTCCTCTGAGATCTGAGGTCAGCTTTCTTCTTCCTCCCTCTGGCCTCTCCATGATCTCCATTCTCTAGACAACATGTCTAGAACTGAGTCTTATAGGCACCGAGAGAGTGTATCTTGAGGGCACTTGGCGTTTCTAGGACACGAGTGACATCACAAAATTCCGAGAGCTCTCCGGGATACTGTAGAATTTCCAGAGAAGGGACTGCTGATGTCGTGAGGCACGGCCTTTACCTCCTTGCTAATATTTCTCCCCGAACTGACCAACCGACCGACTGACCGGAAACCTGAGGTTTCCTTTCCAGGAGTCTCTCCTGCGACACAGAGGGAGCCATTCAGGATTTCCTCCTTCCAAAACCAGAAATTTCTCTCTGCTTCATTAAAATCTTTTCACTACTTCCTTCACCCATGGGGAGTTAGTTAGTTGAACACTCACTTTTTTCATGAATGTCCCTTCCTCCCTCTCCGGAACATCTCATATTACTGATTCATACTCAGTAAATCAGTAATATGAGAAATTAGGCCAGGAGGACACGGAAGATGAGGGTTGAGTCCTCTGAAGTGAACAAGCACTTAGGGAAGGCTAAACTTAAGGGAATTTGACTCTGAGTGGCAAGACATGAATAGCTGCTGCCAAGGCACAGATGCAGGCATCGGGCTGAGGCACCAACTGGGCCCTTGGCATCCTCCTGCATCATCAGAGCTGTGTGAGAAACTCAGACCAAAGGAGGGCCGTGTTCAAAGGGAGAGGGCATTTTCTATGGATGGCTGCCAGCTATCTCTTGGCTTCTGTAAGTACAGGAACTCAACAAAGAAAGAGACATGCCAGACAGGAGGTTTTGGTAAAAATCTGAACTGAACTGAATAGAAACTGGCTACTACGTATTAGTGTTTTCAGAGTTATGTCTGAGGAACAAAATACTTAAATGAAATAAAACCAAATCCTTAAAAAACATCCAGGTGTCCTCTGAGGGGGCATGGAAAACAAAACAAAACAAAACAGAAAGATAAGAGGGATTTTAGTTGTTCCAAAAACCCTCAGAGCCTGGCGGTGGTGGTGCACGCCTTTAATTCCAGCACTTGGGAGGCAGAGGCAGGTGGATCTCTGTGAGTTCGAGGCCAGCCTGGTCTAGAAGAGCTAGTGCCAGGACAGGCTCCAAAGCTACAGAGAAACCCTGTCTCGAAAAATCAAAAAAAAAAAAAAAAAACCCTCAGGAACAAAACTTCCCCAGGAGAATAGCAAGAGTTCATTGGGAAACTGTCTGTCTCCTGTTGCATCATTTCAAGTTTTTCTAACTTGTTACTGGATGGTGTCAGCTGTAAGATTTTCATCTTTTACGCTCACAGTGAGATTCTAGCCTTTTTTCTTTTTTTATTGAGAGATGGACACATGTTCCCTCCCTCTAGTTCTATTGGCTGTACAGCTTTGACCAAGAAAGAGGGTTGGATTTCATCAAAGAATTTCTCTCCATTTTATATTTCACCCACTTTTGATTGCTATTAAGTGCAATTTAGCTGGTTTGTGGTGTTTCAGGAACACTTTCCTTATTCTTCTGGGTTGTGTGTGTGTGTGTGTGTGTGTGTGTGTGTGTGTGTGTGTGTGTTTGGTTTTGTGAGGACAGGGTTTATCTAGGAACAGTCCTGGAATGTCCTTGGTAGGTGAGGCTGGCCTTGAACTCCCCCTGCCTCTCT
>NW_024543870.1:11667500-11687500 GCF_018167655.1 Microtus oregoni | reverse complement strand
GGGGGCAGAGGCAGGTGAATTTCTTGGGAGTTGGAAGCCAGCCTGGTCTACAAGAGCTAGTTCCAGATTAGCTAGGACTGTTACCCAGGGAAACCCTGTTTCGAAAAACAAGACAAAAAAATTAAAATTGAAGTAAATGTACAAGCCAAAGCTACAGGCCCTGGCCTCCACTCCTGTCCCTGAGGGCACCTGGTAAAAGTGAGAAGGCAGATTTCAGAGACTAGTAAAGTTCAAGGTCACCAGCCCTTCCTAACAGCTAGAACTCCTTGCTGAACCATTAAAGGGTGAGTCTAAGGCGGGCAGTGGTGGTGCACGCCTTTAATCCCAGCACTCTGGAGGCAGAGGCAGGCAAATCTCTGGGAGTTCCAGGACAGGCACCAAAGCTACAGAGAAAACTTGTCTTGAAAAGCCAATAAATAAATAAATAAATATATAAATAAATAAATAATATAAAGGGTGAGGCTACAACTTGATTGGTCTGCTTAGATATGTATTTTTTTTTATTTTATTTTTTTGTTTTTTTAGATATGCATATTTTTGTTATAGTCTTTTTTTTTAAATTTATTTATTATATTATGTGTATAGCATTCCTTCCACGTGTGCCTGCAAGCCAGAAGGGGGCACCAGGTCTCATTATAGATGGTTGTAAGCCACCATGTGGTTGCTGGGAATTGAACTCAGGACCTCTGGAAAAGCAGTCAGTGCTCTTAACCTCTGAGCCATCTCTCCAGCCCTGTTATAGTCGTTTTTGTTTTACTGGGCAGGAAAAGATATCCAAGTGGGAATTTTTCCACAGCTGCTTTAATTTTCTCAGACTCTGTATTTAGTATGAGAAGTGGGGTGTGGGGTAGGTTGTACAAACACAACTACTGAAGAAAAGAAACCCCAAGAAAGCAAGCGAGTGGTTGCCATGTCTTTGAAAGGCATTTAGGTGACTGGGAACTGCCCTTGCTGCCTCCCTCCTTTCCTCCCTCTCACCAATCCATAATTGTGGCAGCCCCTTGGCCCACATAGTCCTTTCACTGATCGGTCAGACACACTCTTTGTTTTATTTTTTAATTTTTGAATTGTGGGTGAAGTCAATTAATTGAGCTCTTAGATTATTATCATCATCATCATTATTATTATTTGTTTATTTGTGGTTTTTCCACATAGGGATTCCCTTTGTATGCTTGTTTGCCCTGGAACTCACTTTGTAGACAAGGCTGGCCTCAGACTCACAGAGATCTAGCTGCCCCTCCCTGCCTCTACCTCTGCCTCCTAGTGCCGGAATAAAAGGCCTGTACTAAACACACTTTTAGTTTCTCTGTGTCTGTCGTCGCTTTGCCTGCAGAACAAGGTAGCCTCAAACTCACAGCGATCTGCCTGCCTCTGCCTCTCCTGATCTCTGAGGGCTGAGAACTGAGAATAAAGAAATGTGCTGCCACCATTACCCAGCTAGGCAGCTGCCCAAAATATACTGCTGCTGCGGCAGCAATAAAAAAAAATAACCTGAGATAAACAAAGAAAAAAAAGAAAACACCAGTTTTTCTTCCTTCTTTCCTTTTTTCCTTCTTTTCTTCCTTCCTTGTTTTTTTTTCTGTTTTCTTCTTTTATTATTTTTTTGGTACAGGGTTTCTCTGTATAATACCTTTAACTCACTATATAAACCAGGCTGTAATCTTGGTGACATTATGGTTTTGGTTTTTTTCTTATTTCCTGTTTAATCATTTCTCTCTTTCTCTCTCTCTCTCTCTCTCTCTCTCTCCTCTCTCTCTCTCTCTCTCTCTCTCTCTCTCTCTCTCTCTCTCACACACACACACACACACACACACACACACACAGATTTAATTTATGTTTTTTATTTTTGTTTGTGTTTTTGTTTTGATTTTCAAGGCAGGGTTTTCTCTGTTGCTTTGGAGCCTGTCTTTGGAACTAGCCCTCGTCGACCAGGCTGGCCTCAAACTCCCAGAGATCCACCTGCCTCTCTGCCAGATATGGAACCAGTCCTTTTGAATGCTTTCATCCTTCCTGGTCATTAAAAATTTGAAATGAAAACTAAGTTCTACACAACTGGAAAGACTGTCTCAAATAAAAGTTAAATAAAATGTTCTGAAATAGGGCACCTTCCATGCCCCCCCCCCCACCAAGGACACACTTGGGTGCAGACCAAGAGATACAAACAAAATTTGAAATGAAACTAAATGTACATGAAATTAATAGAATGAGATACTAAAAACTTAGTTGGATTGTCACTGTGGTGCACATCTTTTATTCTATCATCCAAGAGACAGAGACAGGTGTACCTCTGTGAATTCCCAGGTTTTGGAGAGAGGCCCCCATCCCAAATTAAAAAAAATATATATATATAAAAGTTCAACCAAAAAAAAAAGAAGGAAGAAAAGAAGAAAGAAACATTATGAACTGTCTCCTTGTTTCTAGAAACTTGTTTTGATTTGCATTTCTCTGATGACTAAGCATGTTGAACATTTCCTTAAGTGTCTTTCAGCCATTTTAGATTCCTCGGTTGAGAGTTCTCTGTTTAAGTCTGTACTCCATTTTGTGAGTTAGATTATTTGTTCTTGAGATGACCAATGTCTTGTGTTCTTTGTATGTTTTGGAGATCAGACAGACCTCTGTCTGATGTGGGGTTAGTGAAGATCTTTTTCCATTCTGTAAGGCCGTCATTTTTGTCTTGTTGGCCGTGTTCTTTGCTTTACAGAAGCTTTTCAGTTTCAGGAGGTCTCTCTCACTTATTAATTGTTTCTCTCAGTGTCTGTGCTACTGGGGTTCTATTTAGGAAGCGGTCTCCTGTGCTGATGCGTTCAAATGCGTTTGATATTTTTATTTTTATATTCTTTTATTGTGGATGAAGTCAATTATTTGAACTCTCAAATATTTTTCTTGTTATTATCTCTTTATTTGTTTGTTTATTTGTGGTTGTTCAACATAGGATTTCGTTGTGTGCCCTTGTATGCGTATGCCCTGGGACTCACTTTGTAGACAAAACTGGCCTCAGACTCACAGAGAGCCATCTGCCTCTGCCTCCTAATGCTGGGATTAAAGGCTAAACAACCTTTTTTATATATTTATTTTCCTAATAATTTATTTTATCGGCATTGGTGTTTTGCCTGCATGTATGTCTATCTGAGGGTGTCAGATCTTGGAGTTACAGACAGCTGTTGACTGCCATGTGGGTGGTAGGAATTGAACCTGGGTCCTCTGGAAGAGCAGTCAGCACTCTTAACCGCAGAGCCATCTCTCCAGCCCCCACCTTTTTTTTGAAAACAGGGTTTCTCTGTGTCACTTTGCCTGTCCTGAATCTCAATCTGCAGAACAAGGTAGCTTTAAACTTACAGTGATCTGCCAGCCTTGGTCTCCCTGATCTTGAAGGTGTTTTATCATCTCTCTCTCTGTCTGGCTATCTATCTATCCATTCATTTATTAGTTTATGTATTTGTTTATGTGTTTATTTATGTATTTATTTATTTTTGTTTTCTGAGACAGGATTTCTCTCTAGCTTTTGAGTCTGTCCTGGATCCAGACCTGGTCACAGCTGTACCTGAAAATAAAATAAACAAACAAACAAACAAAAACAAAAACAAAGCAAAGCAAAAGCCAGGCAGGACTCTCTGGTTGACCTTCCCTTTCCCCCTCCCCCACGGGCTCCTCAGAGGCAGTGAGGCCTCCGGCAGGGAATCCACAGAGCCTCTGCCCAAGGCTCTCCAGGGAACCCACTCTCTCCCTTTCCCCCAGCCCCAGGGCTGCCAGCCACATCTATCTCAGGCAGAGATGGCGGGCACTCTGGCTATCCAGGATGTGACAGACACAGACACAGAGAAGCAGGGAGGAAAGTTGCCCACTCTCTCACTAGATGCAGGCATGCAGGAGGAACAATGAAAGAACGAGAACTGGAGAGATGGAATTTCTGGAATGTCCAGAAACCACATGGTGGGGATCTAGTGACCTCTTTTGGTGACAGGGAGTACAGCACAGATTTGGGTTCTTGTGCTCCTGAGATGTAACCCCCACAAGGCAGCAGCTCATAAGTGATTGTAAATCCAGTTTCACACGACTGCACATAAAATAAAGTTAAATAAATCATAAAAAAATTCTTTAAAAATTTGAAATTAAAATAAGTTCTACACAACCAGAAAGACTGTCTCAAATAAAAGTAAAATAAAATGTTCTAAAATAGGACAACTTCCCTGCCCCCCACCCCCACAGGGACACACTTGGTGCAGACCAAGAGATACAAACAAAATTTGAAATTAAACTAAATCTACAAGAAACTGACCCTGGTTATTGTGGTGCACATCTGTGAATTTCCAGGCTTTATAGAGAGGCCCCCAACCCAAATAAAAAAAAAAATATATAAAAGTTTAACCAAACACACCCCCCCACACACACACAAAAAAAAAAAAAAGGAAGGAAAGAAAGAAGAAGGAGACATTATCAACTGTCTCCTTGGTCCTAGAAACTGGACCATGGGAGTTTAGGACCTATAAGACAGTGCACGAGTCTTGTGATCTCACTTGGTAGATGAGTCTGGATTTTAACTCACAGATGTCCTTCTGCCTGTGTCTCCCATGTGTCTCCCATAAAGGGTTCCCTAATTCTTGAATGGCATACCGAAAGTAGTTATTTCTACTTAGTTTGCGTTTGATTTTTTTTAAAAAAATCCATGCCTATTTATTTATTTATTTTTGGTTTTTCACGACAGGGTTTCTCTGTAGCTTTGGAACTAACCCTTGTAGACCAGGCTGGCCTCAAATTCACAAAGATCCACCTGCCTTTGCCTCCCAAGTGCTGGGATTAAAAGAATGTGCCACCACCACCCGCCTTTGTTTCTTATATTTATTTTTGTAAAGCTCTACATTTTTCTTTGCTCTCTTCCATGTCTCCCCTTCAACCCTCTCCCAAGGTTCCCATGCTCTCAGGAGATCTTGTCTTTTTCTACTACTCATGTATTTTAGATCTATGTATGTCTCTCTTAGGGTCCTCATTGTTGTCTAGGTTCTCCGGGATTGTGATTTGTGAGCTTTATGTTTAAAAATCACTTATGAGTGAGTATATGTGGTAATTGTCTTTTAGGGTCTGGGTTACTTTCCTCAAAATGATGTTTCCTAGCTTCATCCATTTGCCTGCAAAATTCAAGATGTCATTATTCTTTTCTGCTGTGTAGTAAGTACTCCATTGTGTAAGTATACCACATTTTCCTCATCCATTCTTCAGTCAGAGGGCATTTAGGCTACTTCCAGGTTCTGGCTATGACAAACAATGCTGCTATGAACATAGTTGAGCCCATGTCCTTGTGGCACAATTGAGCATCCTTTACATATATACCTAAAAGTGGTATTGCTGGGTCTTGAGGAAGGTTGTTTCCTAATTTTCTGAGAAATCGCCACACTGACATCCAAAGGGGGCTGTACCAGCTTGCATTCCCACCAGCAATGCAGCAGTGTTCCCTTTTCCCCACATCCTCTCCAGCATAAGTTGTCATCAGTGTTTTTGATCTTGGCCATCCTTACAGGTATAAAGTGGAATCTCAGAGCTGTTTTGATTTACCTATCTCTGATGACTAAGGATGTTGAACATTTCCTTAAGTGTCTTTCAGCCATTTTAGATTTCTCGGTTGAGAGTTCTCTGTTTAGGTCTGTACCTCCATTTTGTGAATTGGATTATTTGTTCTTGAAATGACCAATGTCTTGAGTTCTTTGTATATTTTGGAGATCAGACCTCTGTCTGATGTGGGGTTAGTGACGATATTCTGTACTGGAGTTAGATTTAGGAAGCGGTCTCCTGTGCCGATGCGTTCAAATGCATTTTTTTAAATAAATATTTATTTATTATGTATACAATATTCTTTCTCTGTGTATGTCTGAAGGCCAGAAGAGAGCACCAGACCCCATTACAGATGGTTGTGAGCCACCATGTGGTTGCTGGGAATTGAACTCAGGACCTTTGGAAGAGCAGGCAATGCTCTTAACCGCTGAGCCATCTCTCCAGCCCCCATTCAAGAGCTTTTGATATTTTTATTTTTATATTTTTTTATTGTGGATGAGGTCAATTATTTGAACTCTCAAATATTTTTATTGTTATTATCTGTTTGTTTATTTGTGGTTTTGCAACACGGGGTTTCCTTGTGTATCCTTGTGTGCCCTGGAACTCACTTTGTAAACAAGACTGGCCTCAGACTAACAGAGATCCGCCTGCCTCTGCCTTCTAGTGCTGGCATTAAAGGCGTACACTAAACACATTTTTTTTTTTGAAAACAGGGTTTCTCTGTGTCACTTTGCCTAACCTGAATCTCAATGTGCAGAACAAAGTAGCCTTAAACTCACAGTGATCTGCCTGCTTTGGTCTCCCTGATCTTGGAGGTGTTTTATCATCTTGCTTACTTGATTTTTTGCTTTCTTGCTCTCTTGCTTTTTTTTTCCTTCTTTTATTAGTTAATTCTTGAGGCATGGTCTCTCTGTGTAACAGCCCTAGCCGTCATCTATCTATCTATCTATCTATCTATCTATCTATCTATCTATATTTATGTATATTTGGTTTTGTGTTTTGCTTTATGAGACAGGGTTTCTCTGCTGCTTTGGAGACTGTTCTTAAAACTAGCTCCTTTCTTGTAGACCAGGCTGTCCTAAAACTCCCAGAGATCCTATTTCTGCTAAATATGGAGCCAGTGCTCTTGAATGCCTTTGTCTGGTGAGGTCAAAAGCCACCCCCCACCCCCACCCCCACAACACACACACAAACCAAACACAGGCACAGGCACATCCAGAGACACATGAATAAACTTTTAAATTAAGAGCCCGGAGGGCTGGAGAGATGGCTCAGAGGTTAAGAGCATTGCCTGCTCTTCCAAAGGTCCTGAGTTCAATTCCCAGCAACCACATGGTGGCTCACAACCATCTGTAATGAGGTCTGGTGCCCTCTTCTGGCCTGCAGGCATACACGCAGACAGAATATTATATACATAATAAATAAATATTAAAAAAAAAAAAAAAAAAAAAAAAAAAAGAGCCCGGAGAGCTAGTTTCGTGGCTCGTCCAGAGAAATTGGGTTCAATTCCCAGCACCTGCATGGCAGCTCATAGTGATTGTAAATTCAGTAGTTTCTGGGTGATCTGACATCTTCAGACCATTGCACATAAAATAAAGTTAAATAAATCATAAAAAATTCCTTAAGAAATTTAACTAAGTCCTACACAATTGGAAACACTCTCAAATAAAAGTAAAATAAACGGAAAAGAATGCAGTGCTAAGTGCAGTTATGAAAATGTTTTGAAATGTGATACCTTCCCTGTCTCCCCCACATACACAAGCCACACTGAGAGATTTAAATAAAATCTGGGTAATCATTTATGTATCTGGCTTATGTCAGAGGGGCAGGGGAAGCTGAAGCCTTGTCCTTTGGGCTCCAGGTTCTCAGTACTGCATCAAAAACTCGAATGTATAGTGAGCCCATGTCTGTCCTGCCGGCAGCACTCAGGAACTGGGAATACAAGGATCAGGAGATCATCTTCAAAACCCAGCAAGTGCAAACCATCCTGGTGGGAAAGAGACCCTCTAAAAGAAATCAATAAAATGACATTTTTATTTTTTTCTGTCTGAAGTGAAAATGCTCCAAATAATTCACTGCATCAGTATTCCTGGAAATGATATCAAAGTCAGATTTTTTTTTAACATTTTATTTTATTTTTATTATATTTATTTATTTTGTTTTTTTGTTTTTTTTTTTTTTTTTTTTGGTTTTTCGAGACAGGGTTTCTCTGTGGCTTTGGAGCCTGTCCTGGAACTAGCTCTCTAGACCAGGCTGGTCTCGAACTCACAGAGATCCGCCTACCTCTGCCTCCCGAGTGCTGGGATTAAAGGCGTGCGCCACCACCGCCTGGCATAAATCAGAATTTTTCATATTATTCCATGGCTGTTGTAATTTTCTCTGTGGCAGACAGAGGCAGGCAGATCTCTGTGAGTTTGAGGCCAGCCTGGTCGTCTACAGTTCCAGGACAGGTGCCAAAGCTACAGAGAATCCTGGTCTCAGAAAAAAAAAAAAAAAAAAAAAAAAATTTTTTTTTTCTCTGTGTCTCCTGTATCGTGTGTCTTAAGGAATCCTAAGCGCCTGTAGGTGATCTAGGAAATCTCCTGTAGCAAGGGCCCTGGCCTCCACTCCTGTCCCCTGAGGGCACCTGGTAAAAGTGAGAGGGCAGATTTAAGAGACTAGTAAAGTTCAAGGTCACCAGCCCTTCCCAACAGCTAGAACTCCTTGCTAAACCTTTAAAGGGTGAGGCTACAACTTAATTCGTCTGCTTAGATATGGATATTTTTGTTGTGGTTCTTGTTTTACAGGGCAGGAACAGATATCCAAGTGGGAATTTTTCCACGGCTGTTTTAATTTTCTCAGACTCGGTATTTAGTATGAGAAGTGGGGTGTGGGGTTGTACAAACACAACTACCAAAAAAGAACCCCAAGAAAGCAGGCCTCCCTCCCTCCCTCCCTCTCTCAGTTCCTCCCTCTCACCAAGCCATAATTGTGGCAGCCCCTTGGCCCACATAGTCCTTTCACTGATCAGTCAGACACACTCTTTTTTTTTATTTTTGAATTGTGGGTGAAGTCAATTAATTGAGCTCTTAGATTATTATTATTATTATTAGTTTATTTGTGGTTTTTTCTACATAGAGGTTCCCTGTGTTTGCCCTGGAACTCACTTCGTAGACAAGGCTGGCCTCAGACTCACAGAGATCTAGCTGCCCCTGCCTCTACCTCTGCTTCCTAGTGCCGGAATTAAAGGCCTGCACTAAACACACTTTTTTCCCCCAAGACAGGGTTTCTCTGTGTCTGTCCTTTTGCCTGTCCTGAAACTCACACTGCAGAACAAGGTGGCCTCAAACTCACAGCGATCTGCCTGCCTCTGCCTCTCCTGATTTCTGAGGGCTGAGAATAAAGAAATGTGCTGCCACCATTACCCAGCTAGGCAGCTGCCCAAAATATACTGCTGCTGCTGCAATTAAAAAAAAATTAAAATAAAATAACCTGAGATAAACAAAGAAAAAAAAAGGAAAACACCTGTTTTTTCTTCCTTCCTTCCTTCCTTCCTTCCTTCCTTCCTTCCATCCTTTTTCCTTGTTTTTTTTTCTTCCTTTGTTTTTTTTTCTGTTTTCTTCTTTTATTATTATTATTTTTTTGGTGCAGGGTTTCTCTGTATAATACCTTTAACTCATTATATAAACCAGGCTGTCATCTTGGTAACATTATGGTTTTGTATTATGGTTTTGTTTTTTCTTATTTCTTGTCTGTAAATCGACAAATCAACATTTCTTCTCTCTCTCTCTCTCTCTCTCTCTCTCTCTCTCTCTCATTTAATTTATGTTTTATTATTATTATTATTTTTTTTTTGGTTTGTGTTCTTGTTTTGATTTCCAAGGCAGGATTTCTCTGTTGCTTTGGAGCCTGTCTTTGGAACTAGCTCTTGTCAACAAAGAGCTGGCCTCAAACTCCCAGAGATCCACCTGCCTCTCTGCCAGATATGGAACCAGTCATCTTGGTTAGTTCAAAAGCCACCCCATGGGCTGGAGAGATGGCTCAGAGGTTAAGAGCATTGCCTGCTCTTCCAGAGGTCCTGAGTTCAATTCCCAGCAACGACATGGTGGCTTACAACCATCTGTAATGAGGTCTGGTGCCCTCTTCATGTCCAGCAGGCATACAAACAGACAGAACACTGTATACATAATAAATAAATAAATTAAAAAAATAAAATCATAAGTAAAAATTAAAAAAAAGCCACCCCATAAACACACACACACACACACACACACACACACACACACACACACACACAGAGAAACATATATTTATTTTTTAAAAAAAAATTAAGGGCCTGAAGAGATGGCTCAGTGGCTCTGAGGAAGAGGTTTCCATTTCCAGCACCCGTATGGCAGCTCATACGTGATTGTAAATCCAGTTCCTGGATGATCTGATACCCTGACACCATTGCACATCTAAAGTTAAATAAATCATAAAAAATTCTTTAAGAAATTGAAATTAAACTAAGTCCTACACAACTGGAAACACTCTTAAATAAAAGCAAAATTAAATGTAAAAGTGCTAAAACAGTGCTAAGTGCAGTTATGAAAATGTTTGGAAATGTGATACCTTCCCTGTCTCCCACACATACAAAAGGCACACTGAGAGATTTAAATAAAACTTGAAAATGGGTGGGCAGTGGTGGCACATGCCTTTATTCCCAGCGCACAGGAGGCAGATGCAGGTGAATCTCTGGGAGTTCAAGGCCAGCCTGGTCTACAAGAGCTAGTTCCAGAAAAGCTAGGTAGGACTGTTATGCAGGGAAACCCTGTCTCGAAAAACAAAACAAAACAAAACAAAAAAATTAAAATTGAACTAAAGAAAGACAGATAGAAAGAATGAAAATGAAGAAACAAAAAAAAAAAAAACAAAGGAAGGCAGTCCTGGAGGCTTGTCTAAAAAGGGCCTTCGCTACAATGTTTTGAATTGTGATCCCCCCCCCCCACACATACGTACGTAAATACACACACACACACACACACACACACACACACACACACGGACAGACATGAGCACACTGAGAAAAACAAATAAAATCTGAAGTTAAACTCAATGTATAAGAGAGTCAGAGAACACACACACACACACACACACACACACACACACACACACGGACAGACATGAGCACACTGAGAAAAACAAATAAAATCTGAAGTTAAACTCAATGTACAAGAGAGTCAGAGACACACACACACACACACACACACACACACACACACACACACTGAAATAAAACCATGCTACAGCACGGTCTCATACAGGACTGTCATGCATTTGTTGAAGAAATCTACTTTGAAACATATTTCATGATAGTTGCCTAGTTAAAACTCACTCCCCTCCTTAGGGTCTGATGTTGACTGGTCAGGGCAAGCTTATAAAATTCCTTTGTTCAGAGCTAATGCTTGATGCCCCTACTATATTTATTTATTTAGGTTTTTCGAGACAGGGTTTCTCTGTGGTTTTGGAGCCTGTCCTGGAACTAGCTCTTGTAGACCAGGCTGGTCTCGAACTCATAGAGATCCGCCTGCCTCTGCCTCCCGAGTGCTGGGATTAAAGGCTTGCGCCACCACCGCCCTGCGATGCCCCTACTATAAAAATTGGTTTCAGAAACCGGCCTTTTGCCACAGTGTCAGAAGCCCAAACTCTGCCTGTGGTCTCAGCTAGCTGATAAGCTTCTGTGACTCGCAGTGTGTTTTAATTTTTAAGTTTGTTTTTGGTTTATTATACTTGGTGGTGTTCTCATCTTTGCATGACCCCCCCCCCGCCCCCACCCCAACATTTAAGTGTCTTTCGATCCCTCTGTTGAGAGTTTTCTGTTTAGGTCTGTACTCCATTTTTTTTTTAATTTATTTATTTTACATATATAGTGTTCTGGGCACCAGATCTCATTATAGATGGGTGTGAGCCATCATGTGGTTGCTGGGAATTGAACTCAGGACCTCTAGAACAGCAGTCAGTTCTCTTAACCTCTGAGCCATCTCTCCAGCCCTCCATTTTTTTTTTTTTTTTTTTTGATTTTTCGAGTCAGGGTTTCTCCGTAGCTTTTGGTTCCTGTCCTGGAACTAGCTCTTGTAGACCAGGCTGGCCTCGAACTCACAGAGATCCGCCTGCCTCTGCCTCCCGAGTGCTGGGATTAAAGGCGTGCGCCACCACCGCCCGGCCTCCATTTTTTTTTAATTGGATTATTTGTTCTTTTGATGACCAATTTCTCGAGTCCTTTGTGTATTTTGGAGATCAGACCTCTGTCTGATGTGGGGTTAGTGAAGATCTTTTCCCATTCTGTAAGGCCGTCATTTTGTCTTGTTGGCCATGTTCTTTGCTTTACAGAAGCTTTTCAGTTTCAGGAGGTCTCACTTATTAATTGTTTCTCTCAGTGTCTGTGCTACTGGGGTTCTATTTAGGAAGCGGTCTCCTGTGCCGATGTGTTCAAGTGCATTTGATATTTTTATTTTTATATTCTTTTATTGTGGATGAAGTCAATTATTTGAACTCTCAAATATTTTTATTGTTATTATCTCTTTATTTGTTTGTTTATTTGTGGTTGTTCAACATAAGGTTTCGTTGTGTACCCTTGTATGCCCTGGGACTCACTTTGTAGACAAGACTGGCCTCAGACTCACAGAGAGTCATCTGCCTCTTCCTCCTGGTGCTGAGATTAAAGGCATGCACTAAACACCTCTTTTATATATTTATTTTTCTAATAATTTATTTTATTGGCATTGGTGTTTTGCCTGCATGTATGTCTATCTGAGGGTGTCAGATCTTGGAGTTACAGACAGCTGTTGACTGCCATGTGGGTGGTAGGAATTGAACCTGGGTCCTCTGGAAGAGCAGTCAGCACTCTTAACCGCAGAGCCATCTCTCCAGCCCCCACCTTTTTTTTTGAAAACAGGGTTTCTCTGTGTCACTTTGCCTGTCCTGAATCTCAATCTGCAGAACAAGGGAGCCTTAAACTCACAGTGATCTGCCTGCCTTGGTCTCCCTGATCTTGGAGGTGTTTTTATCATCTCTCTGTCTGGCTATGTAGCTATCTATCCATTCGTTTATTTATTTATTTTTTTTTTTGTTTTCTGAGACAGGATTTCTCTCTAGCTTTGGAGTCTGTCCTGGATTCAGACCTGGTCACAGCTGTACCTGGAAACAAAACAAAACAAAAACAAAGCAAAGCAAAGCAAAAGCCAGGCAGGACTGTAATGGTTGACCTTCCCTTTCCCCCTCCCCCATGGGCTCCTCAGAGGGGGTCAGGCCTCCTCCAGGGAATCCACAGAGCCTCTGCCCAAGGCTCTCCAGGGGACCCACTCTCTCTCTCCCTTTCCCCCAGCCCCAGGGCTGCCGGCCACATCTATCTCAGGCAGAGGTGGCGGGCACTCTGGCTATCCAGGCTGTGACAGACACAGATACACACAAGCAGGGAGGAAAGGTGCCCACTCTTTCACTAGGTGTAGGCATGCAGGAGGAACAATGAAAGGATGAGAACTGGAGAGATGGAATTTCTGGAATGTCCAGAAACCACATGGTGGGGATCTAGTGCCCTCTTCTGGTGACAGGGAGTACAGCACAGATTTGGGTTCTTGTGCTCCTGAGACCTACCCCAATTTAATACTGACATTATCCTATCATACCCTATATATCACATATAGGCTTGCTTGATATCACACGCATACACTGCCTACGTTTCTGCCTGACCCCTGTGAGAGAGCCTGGTACCTTCAGAAGGCAGAAGATGGGGTGTGGGTCTGTCTGTCTGTCTGTCTGTCTATCTGTCCATCTATTCTTCCATAAAGTATTTATGTAATACTTTATTCCTTTGTTTGTTTTGTGACAGGGTTTCTCTCTAGTTCTCTCTAATTGAGTCAGTCCTGGAACTAGCTCTTGGAGACCAGACCGAGTGCTGGAATTAAAGGCGTGTACCACCATTACCCGGTTAGAAGTCTTTTTAAAAAGTAGGCAATTAGAGCTGCAAATTTCCTCATAGGACTGATTTTACTGTGTGCCAGGGTTTGTGTAGGGTTTTGCTTTCATTTTCTTGAGTGAACCTCCCCCCCCCCCCCCCCCCCCCCCCCGTCTCTCTTATTCTAGAGCTCTGTTTTGTCTTCCATGAGCTCTGAGGGGTACTTGGCTTGAGTGTGATATACACACACAGACTCACTATTAAGGAAAGTTCAAGATCAAGATCCTTTCCTAACTCTGTGACCTTGCAACAGAGAAGTTTCAAGGGGTGTGAAGGGTGTGCCTACTGACACTGGCATTCATTTTATCTGCTAGGCAGCAAATGCTATGGATTGTGTGTGTGTGTGTCTCTGTTAGTTTAGGTGTCTTTCCAGTCCACGTTGGTGTAATTACCGTGCGTGTGTATATTCAGTGCTCTGATCCTTTCAAATGGTTGTGAAGGAAGGCCTAGCCTAGGAATGACTTCAGTGACGTGTTGTTATTTTCCTTTCCTAACTCTGTGACCTTGGGACAGAGAAGTTTCAAAGGGTGTGAAGGGTGTGCCTACAGCTCCACTGGCCTTCCTTGATGTGTACATCTGTTGCCTTTCCTGTAGTAAACATTCTTGTTGGAGTTGGGAAATTGCTGATTCGAACTCAGCCAAATTCATGGAATAGCCCTGGCTGTCCTGGAACTCATTTTTATAGACCAGGCTGTCCTTTTGGTGACGTTCTATTTTTTTTTTCTTCCTCTTATTTTTCTATCTGCAGTCAACATTGGTGTAAGGACTGTGTACCTGTATATTCACTGCTCTGATCCTTCTTCCTTCCTTCTTCCTTCCTTCCTTCCTTCCTTCCTTCCTTCCTTTCTTTCATATGTCTGCCCTCTCCCGAAAACCCAAAAATTTCTAGCCTCCCAACGCAATTAAAAATAACTAAAATTTTAGTAAACTGGCATTTAAAAAAGGAAGGAAGGCAGGCAGGCAGGCAGGCAGGCAGGCAGGTAGGCAGGCAGGCAGGCCTGGATGGTGGTTGTGAAGGGAGCCCTGGCCTAGTCATATCCTCTGCCATGACTGTAACCCCAGTACTCAGGAGCTCTAAAGGGTCTGAGAAGCTGCTTTCATGCTTCTGCTGCTGGGCATTTATTTATTTATCTATCTGGCTTATGTGGGAGGGGAAGGGAAAGCCAGAGCCTTGTCCTATGGGCTCCACGCTCTCAGTAGTGTCTCATAAACTCGAGTGTGAGGGCCCATGTCTGTCATGTCAGCAGCACTCAGAAACTGAAAACACGAGGATCAGGAGATCATCTTCAGCAACTCAGCAAGTGAGAACCATCGTGGTGGGGAAACAGACCCTCTCCAAGAAATGACTAAAGTGACCTGTTTATTTTTTTCTGTCCTAAGTGACACATCACTATGACGATATTATTCCCGGAAATGAAATTCGAGTGGGATTTTTTTCAAAACTATTTTTATTTCATTATTATTATTATGATTATTATTTAAAAAAAAACTATTCCACGGCTGTTTTAATTTTCTCCGACTCGGTATTTAGTCTGAGAAGTGTGGGCTGAGGGTGTGGGGAGTGGGGTGAAGAAAAAGAACCGCAAGCAAGCAAGCAAGCAAGCAAGCAAGCAAGCAAGCAGTGGCCATGGTGAAAGGAGACTTAGATGGCAGGGAACTGCCGTTGCCGCCTCCCTCGGTCCCCCTCGGTCCCCCTCGGTCCCTCCTTCTCACCATGCCCTAATGGTTGCAGAAGCCCCTGGCCTGTCAGACACACTCTTTGTTTCCCGTGAGCAAGCGAGCGAACGATCGATTCGCCTGTTTTCCTAGCTGCCTGTGGTCTCGGTCGTACTTTCGTTTTCGTAGCCCCGAATGTCCAGCCCGGCCCACGTTCACCGTGTTCGGGGGTGGGGTGGGGGAACCGACAGGGGAGTTCCCTGTCCTGCTGTGGGCCCGTGCCACCTCCGGGCGTGAGCGTGGGAGGACGCTGTCACGCCAGAGAAGGTGAAGACGCCGCCGCCGCCGCCGCCGCCGCCGCCGCCGCGGCCGAGCGAGCGAGCGAGCGAGCGATCTATGGCGGTCGGTTGTCGGGCGCCCCCTAGCGGTGGCCTTTTTCTCCTGGTCCTCGGTCGGTGACGAGGACGGGGCGAAACGGCTTTTGTGAGGCGGAAAGAGTGACGAGAGTCCCGGCCTGGCAGGCGGGTGTGTCCCGGAGTCGGTGTCGTGCTTGGGAACGGTCTCTGTGTAGGAGGTTGTGCCGGAAGTCACCCATGGGTGCATGCGTGCATGCGTTGGGGATGGAACCGAGTGACGGGACCAGCTGGAGAGGGTGCTGGGAGACTCGAGCGGGTCGACCAGAAGGCTTCAGTCGTTCGCGTACCCCCGCTAGGTGTCGGGTCCTCCCGGGCCCAGGATCGGTGAAATACCCCGGCTTTAAAAGTTGCTTTTCCCTTGCCTTTTCTCTCTTCTAAGAGCCCTGGGACCCGGCGACCCGAGGCCGAGAGGAGGCGATGGTTGATCCCGGCTTCCCCGCTGGGGTCTCGGACATTTTTTTTTCCTCTTGCGAGAACCATCGGTCCTCAGTGCCGGACTTCGTCATCTTGAGGCCGAGAGGAGGCGGTGGTCCCGGCTTTCTCGCCTCCCTGTTCCGGACTCTCGGAGCTTTTTATTCATTTTCTTCCTCTTGTCAGGAACCCTCGGTCCTCAGTGGCGGGCTTTGCCATCCTGAGACCGAGAGGAGGCCGTGGTGCCGGCTTCCTCGCCTCCCTGGTCCGGACTCGTTGGGGTCTCGGAGCTCTACCCCGCCCCTTTCTCCTGCCCTCGGTCTTGCGAGAGCCCAGCGGCGGGCCTCGTGTTGTCGAGGCCGAGAGGAGGGTGGTGGTCCCGGCTCCCCTGTTCACTGGTCCCCGGTTTCTTGGACTCGAGATTTTTTTTTCCAAGTTTTTTCTTCTTGCCCTTCTCCATTCCTAGCGGCTGGTCGCAGGGTCCTCGGCCGGGAGGAGGCTGGGCGCCCGGCTTTCTGACATGTCCACCTCGCTCTCTCGGTCCTTTCATGGTTATGAGGTCGACCAGTTGTTCCTTTGAGGGTCGGTTCTCTTGTTTATGGGGACATTTTTGGGACATTTCACCCAGCCTCACTTTCAGGAGTTCTGTGTGGTCTGTGAATGACTCCCCGTATCTGTTGTCATTCTTCTAATGGTTGCTATCTGTCCTTATTGTACCTGCAGATAGGTGCTGACACGCTGTCCTTTAATTGGGTGACATTAAAGGACGCTAGGTGGCGGTCTCTCTTCTGAGCCTCACTGGGTGTTACTTTTCCCGTCTAGCCCAGCCCGCGCCTCGCTGCCTTTTGGGGCTGGGCCCGTGTGTGCTTTTCCTGTGCGGCTTTTTGAGATGACCGGCTTCCTTGCCTTGCTTTTGCCCGTGGTGAAGCGTGTCAGGCATCCCCGCTTCGTGGCTTGTCACCCGTTCTGCTTGGATGGTGGGACCCGTCTCTCGATGCTTCTTTCTCCCTTACCGTCCCGGTGCTTTTTTTTTTTTTCTTTTTTTTTTTGGGAGGGCGGGGACCAGGTTGTGGAGCTCCCGAGTCTCCTCCATGGTCCTCTGCTCCCGTGTGCCTCCCGAGCGCACTGTTTTTTCTCACCCCCTTCCCAGCTTGTGGAGCTCCCGAGTCTCCATGAGTCCTTTTGGGTTGAGGGTGGCCCGGCCCTTCTGCTGCCTTATGTGCCTCCCGAGTGCACACCTTTTCTTGGATTCCCTGGTTGACCCCCCGCCGCTGTTTTTTGGTGTGGAGGTGTGTGAAGGGTTTTCTTTTTTTTTTTTGTTTTTTTTGGCGGCATGTGTTGGGTCTGTGGTGATCTCTCGCTCGATTCTTCCCGGTTCCGCTTTGTTGATCGATGTGGTGTGCTCGCCCTGTGTTCATTCGGGCCGGAGGCCTAAGCCGCGCCAGGCGAGGGACGGACATTCATGGCGAATGGCGGCCGCTCTTCTCGTTCTGCCAGCGGGCCCCTCGTCTCTCCTCCCCACCTTTACCGGTGGTGTGTGGAAGGCAGGGGTGCGGTTATCCGGCCTGAGCCCTGTGAAAGCCCCCCCGCACTCCTCGCTGTGGTTCGTGGGGGTTCCTGTGAGGCGCGCCGGGGGCTTTGTTCCCCGTCGCGCGTTTCGCTATGCCCACCGTGTGTGGGTCTGTTTGGCCCTCCTCCCTCCGAGCCGGGGGAGGGTCGGCTGATGTGCCGTGTTACGTGCCCCTCCCGACCGGGTTCGTGTGCACGCGCCTTGCTTTGTGATCCTTGTGGTGCTCCTGGAGCGTTCCAGGCCGATCTTCAGAGGTGCCCGGTTCTGAGCGGTGGCGGCGTTTCCCGGTTCTCTGACGTGTATGCCTCCTGCGCGTGGTGTACGGCCTTTAGCGGTGTTCCTCTGCGAGGTGTGTGGTCCCGAGGATCAAGTAAGGGGGTCGAGGCGAGCGGTAAGATGGCTCTCTCACGGCTATCTCGTGAGATCGGGCGAGCGGCCCACCACGCGCTGCCTTCTCCCGTAGGCGGTGAGCCGTTGGGTGGTGTTGAGCGGTCGCGGCCGGCCTTTTTCATTTTCTTCTCACCGTTAAAGGTGGTCTGTCTGATGGACTGACTATAAGAATGCCTCCCCGCCTGGTGCAGACCCGGTGGGTGTTGCCGGAGAGGCAGGCCTGGCTCTCGGGGGACCTCTTGTGTAGTATGCTTTTTCTCGGTCCGGTCCCCCCTGTCCGCGAACGCTCAAGAGTGCGCCCCGGAAAGGAAGCCTTACCGATACCACAGACCCCCCCGCCTCGCCGCGCTCGAGATCATCGAGTGGTGTGCGTGTGTCGCTTCCCCTGCTCTTGCGCTGCCGCGGCCGGAGGCTCGTCGGGCCGGGTCCGTCCCGCCCGCCCTCAGTGAGAAAAAGTGCCTTCTCTAGCGATCCGATGGGAAGAGAGGGCGTGCTTGGGGTCGCCCTGGCACGCCCTGAACGCCCGATGCGCGTAGCTTTGGCCGGGTGCCCCTCGCCGTGTCCCGTCTTTGGGGGGGGAAGACCCGAGCGTTTGTGTCGCCCGCTGCGGCCCGCGCCTCCTCGCTCCGAGTCCGGGGAGGAACCACGCGGGGCAAGAGAGCGTGTCGTGAAGCCGGCGTGCCGTGTCGGAGCCTGAGATGTGTTACCCGTGGTGGGGAACGAAGGGGGGCCGCGTGCGCGCACGCCCGAGTGCCGCGGGACCCCGATTCCCCCGCTCCCCCCGAGGGTGCGTACGCGCCTCGGTCGGGGCGTGGAACCGAGCGGAAAGAGCGGGGCTGGGTGGCGGTGGGCTCCCGGGCCCCACCCGTCCACCGTCCGTGCCCGCCGCGAGCGGTCCTTCCCGCGCTTCCCCGTCTTTGCCGTTCCCGCGGACCGCGGCCTCGCCGCGCGCGTCGCGTGCGTGCGTCGCTCGTGTTGTGTGCCGTGTGGAGGTCGCCTCGCTCCCCCTCCCCGGCAGCGTTCCCACGGTTGGGGAGCAGCGGTTGACCCGTCCCTCCTCGGGGTCGGGGATCCGGTTCTGGCTTTGCGGGGTCGTGACCTCTCTCTCGGGTGCGGCCTTTGGAGAGAACGGCGGTCGGTCGTCTCCCGGCGCGTCGCCGGACGCGTCGGGGCCCGTCGCCGCCGGAGGGCCTTCCTTCGGCGGTGGCGGGCGCGTCTGTCTCGGCGGTGGGTCCGTGCGAGAGGGTGCGAGAGGCAGGCAGGCTCTGCGCGTTTCGGGAGCCTCGCGAGGAAAGGAGGCTTAGCGGACGTCCGTCGTCTGCGGCGTGGCGGTGGGTCCGCCGGCCGAGGTGCGTCTGGGGACTCTTCCGGCCCCGTCGTCGTCCTCCGGGAAGGCGCGTCTCGTGTGGGGAACCGCCACCGCACCGGGTTGGGTGCCTGGCGGTGAGATACCCCTCACTTGCGTGCTTTTTTTTTCCTCCGGTGCGGCGGCGGGGGCTCCGGTCGATGACTCTCCCCGTCCCCGAGGTCCGGGCCCGTCCGAGCGTCGTGGGCCTCGGCGTCCCCCCTCACGTCCCTCGAGGGGAAGACCGTCTGCGTGTCGTCGTCTCTTCTCCCCCTCGCGCCTCTCCCCCGCGTTTGCGAGCACGCGCGCGTCCCGGTTTTACGCGGCGTTCTGGTCCCCTCCGCCTCCGCCTCTCGTCCGGGGGCGGCCGCCGTCCGTCTCTCCCGCCAAGCCCGTTGGCGCGGTGTGTCGTCTCCCGCCCGGCCGGTTCCCGGTCTCCGGACCCCGCCCGGAGCGGGTCCGGGATCATCCCGCTCTCCCCGGCGTTGCGCCTCGCTGCCGCGTGTGTGGGGGGGCCCGCCGCGGCCCCACACCCGCCCTCGAGCGCCCGCCCGCGGCCGCCGGCTTGGAACCGCGGCGTGGTCAGTAGGCGCGGTGCGTCGCGCGGGAGCGCGTCCGTCTCGCGGCGGCTCGGCGGTCTCCGGCGGGTGGCCTCTCCCGGTTCCGGCCACCCGCCGCCCTCCTCCCGCTCTCCTC
>NW_024543870.1:11507500-11657500 GCF_018167655.1 Microtus oregoni | reverse complement strand
CCAGTTGGCCTTGTGAATGTGGGTCGACCAGTTGTCTTTCTCCATGTCTTGATTGACTGATGTCAGTTTTTAATGTGTTGGTGGCTTGTTTTTTGTTTTTTTTCTCTATCCCAGCCCGTCCTACTCATCAAGCACTTATTTATTTATTATTCATTTATTTATTTACCTATCTATCTATCTTTTCTATCTATTTATTTATTTATCTATCTATCATCCATCCATCCATCAAGATGGGGCAGGGGGAGAAGGGGCTAGCTGTGAGAGGAAGGTGCTCAGTGGTGGTCATCTAGTTGTAAATAAGGCTGGGAATGAATAGCTGATTATTATTTTTTTTTAAATATTTATTTATTATGTATGCAATATTCTGTCTGTGTGTATGCCTGCAGGCCAGAAAGGGGCATCAGATCTCATTACAGATGGTTGTGAGCCACCATGTGGTTGCTGGGAATTGAACTCAGGACTTTTGGAAGCGCAGGTAATGCTCTTAACCACTGAGCCATCTCTCCAGCCCCTGAATAGCTGATTATTAATTCGTTCGAATAATATTAAAAACTGTTCAAGTAGAAAACAATTGCTTTCTTTTCTGTTTTCCCAGAGATCTGACTGACTGCAACTTGGAAAGAAGACGGCCCTGCTGGACAGAGACCTCCCTCCTGCTTTGGGTGGGGCAGCTGAGTGAACGTGGGTGGGTCGACCAGTTTACATGTTTATTTCCATGTTTTGTCTTTTATGGATTGAATGGATGTGTCTCATTTTTTTTTTCACGATTGCTTGCTTCTTGTGTATTTCTTTGCTTGCTTACTTATCTATCTGTTCAGCCCATCTCATTTACTTACTTCTTTAAAAAATGACCCACCTATTTACTTACTTACTTGTTCATTCATTCCTTCACTTCCTTCTTTCATATATCTGTTTATCTGCTGATTTAGCATGACTCACTTATTTACTTATTGAATGTTTCAATTATTATTTATTCATTCTTTGTCTATTTTTATGTATGTATTTACTTACTTTCTTGATTTTTTTTTTTTTTTTTTTTTTTTTTTTTTTTTAATATTTATTTATTTATTTATTATGTATACAATATTCTGTCTGTGTGTATGTCTGCAGGCCAGAAGAGGGCACTAGACCTCATTACAGATGGTTGTGAGCCACCATGTGGTTGACTGGGAATTGAACTCAGAACCTTTGGAAGAGCGGGCAATGCTCTTAACCACTGAGCCATCTCTCCAGCCCCTCTTGATTTTTTTTTTACTTTTTACAATTTACTTAATTTTTTTCTTTCTTTGGGAATGTACATCCTTTCTTTCTTTCTTTCTTTCTTTCTGTCTCCTGACTGTCACTGGCTAAGAAAATGGTGGCCTCCATGTTACTGGTTCTGGGTGAGTGTCAGCAAAGCAGCTCCTAAAATGGAAATTGATGAAGGGATAGATAGATGGGATACACACGCACGTGCATGACATGTACAGATGGGGGGGTTCCAATGTTTTCAGAGGAAGGTGCTCGCTGGTAATAATAAAGGTGCTGGTAAATAAGGCTGGAAATAGCTGAATCATTAAAACTCTTCAAATAAATAAAAAGCAATTCTCTCTCTCTCTCTCTCTCTCTCTCTCTCTCTCTCTCCATATACCAGCACATCTGAACTGACTGCAACATACAAAAGAAGAAGAAACACGGAAAGAAGACATCCCTGCTGGACAGGATCATCTGATCTGAGATGAGAATAAAGTCTTCGAATGGCTGACAACAGCATTTCATTGAGAAGAGATTCCACGTTTTATGCTGTACAGTTAGTTAGATAGATTAAGAGGGGCCTGTGAACTGGGGTGGGGTGTGGCTTCTCAGGTCACGTCAGGTCAGGGAGGGGCTGAGGAGTGTCCCATTGGCCTTGACAATAGGCACCAGTCAGACGTTAACGTTGAGTTCCTCAAAGGGAACTGACTGAGATCCTTGCTTACCTAAGAAATGCCTGACCTTGGAAAAGGTCTTGTGGAAAGCAGGCGCTTGAAACTGCAGTTTCACCTCTACCCAGAAAGCTCCCTCTCGGAAGGGAAAGTCATCGTGATATCTTACTCTTTTCCCAAGGATACCCTACCTACCCTTCTGATCATTCTTACTGAATTAAGTCTTCCACTGTAAATAAATAAAGTATGTAAGTAAGCAAATACGTGGATGGATGAACAAATAAATACAAAATTTGCTGTTGTTGACTGCCTTTTATTTCATAATGAATCTCTCTCTCTCTCTCTCTCTCTCTCACACACACACACACACACACACACACACACACACAAACACAAACACTAAATATACAATAAAAGGAAGCATAACACCTTTACTCAGGGGGCAGAGTGAACTCTGAAAGTTTTCCAGGCAGGGCTATAGAGAGAGATGCTCCATGTCTCCCAGCATCACAGCTCACAGCTGTCTGTAATCCAGGAGCCCGAGAGCCATGGCAAAAACACAAATGCACATAAGATAAAAATAAATAAATTTGGGCTGGAGAGATGGCTCAGTGGTTAAGAGCATTGCCTGCTCTTCCAAAGGTCCTGAGTTCAATTCCCGGCAACCACATGGTGGCTCACAACCATCTGTAAAGAGGTCTGGTGCCCTCTTCTGGCCTGCAGACATACACACAGACAGAATATTGTATACTTAATAAATAAATAAATAAATATTTAAAAAAAAATAAATAAATAAATTTTTTAAACGTGGGGGGGGGGGGAGACAGAATATAAGAACAAACTGAGAAACAAGGAAAGATAGTGTTGGCTGGCTGGCTGGCTGGCTGGCTGGCTGGCTGGCTGGCTGGCTGGCCGGCTGGCTGGCTTTCAGTTCCCTGACAGAAATAAGCACATTATGGAGGAACCACAAAGTTGTTACACTATGTGGGTGTGATGAGGAGAGATTGTGAGTGTCCTGTCAGAACAAAGTTAGTCCCATAGTTGATGAAATTCATTATCCCAAAAATTCAGCAGAATATATCCCAAGTTTGCAAATGTGTGATCAGCTTGTGACAGGTTGGGCTGGAGATGCTGAGAACTGGGGAGCCCTCAATGCAAGACCAGATACTTGTTCCCATGAAGAGAGAGGGAGGGAGGGAGGGAGGGAGGGAGGGAGGGAGGGAGGGATCATTCATTCATTCATTCCTATACTCAAGTTTAAGAAAAGATGAGTGGCTATGGAGAGACCACTCACAGATATGAAAAATCATTTCCTAAAAATCAAATTTCTCAGTCACTATGCAACTGCTATGGTGCTTCTCCTAGATAGAACAAAACACACACACACACACACACACACACACACACACAAAGGTGAACCAGGGAAAAGCTTTCTAAGCCTTTAAGGATGCACCGTGACTTCAGAGACCTCAGGGAGTATAGGGATGGGTGCTTGATGCTTCAGACTCATGTCATTGAAGGACATAACATAGTCTGGATTCACAGAGATTCACAACACAGAGCCATTGTCACTTACCCAGAGCTAACAAGAAATTGCAGTCTCAGCCGGGCTGTGGTGTGTGCATGCCTTTAATCACAGCACACACACAGATCTCTGTGAATTCAAAGATGGCCTGATTTACAGAGTGAGTTTTAGGACAGCCCAAGATACACAAAGAAACCCTTTCTTGAAAAACAAAACAAAACAGCAAAAGAAAGAAAGAAAGAAAGAAAGAAAGAAATGGAAAAAGAAAAAAAAAAGGCAGTCTCTTCCCACTCTCTCATCCATTGGCTCTTAAAGAGCTCTCAAGCTGAACTGGAGACCAGGGTGTCATTCATAACTGGGAAGCTAGAAACCTTAGGGGATCACAGGAGTCAGACTGACTGCAGCACTTGATGCCTCAACCCTGTTAATGGCTGTGATATAAGGTATGGTAAAATATGGGCTTTGGGCCTTTCGGCCGCGGTAGCCATCTTTCGGTAACTCGCCAAAATGACAAACACAAAGGGAAAGAGGAGGGGCACTCGCTATATGTTCTCTAGGCCCTTTAGGAAACATGGAGTTGTTCCTTTGGCCACGAATCTACAAGAAGGGCGATATTATAGACATCAAGGGAATGGGCACTGTTCAAAAAGGAATGCCCCATAAATGTTACCACGGCAAAACCGGAAGAGTCTACAATGTCACCCAGCATGCTGTGGGCATCATTGTAAACAAGCGAGTTAAGGGCAAGATTCTTGCCAAGAGAATTAATGTGCGGATTGAACACATCAAGCACTCGAAGAGCAGAGACAGCTTTCTGAAGCGGGTGAAGGAGAACGACCAGAAGGAAAAGGAAGACAAAGAGAAGGGCACCTGGGTTCAGCTCAAGCGAACCCAGAGAAGCACACTTCGCGAGGACTAACGGGAAGGAGCCTGAGCTGCTGGAGCCCATTCCCTACGAATTCATGGCCTGATGTACAAAAAGAAATAACACACCTGGACTATTAAAAAACAAAATACGGGCTTTGGCAGAGCGCTATTCCCCCTTCTCTATTATTATTGCTACACAACGAAAAGGACCGGGGGGGGGGGGGGGGGGTGTGTGTGTGTGCAGTGCTGGTATTGAAATCTCACTGACTCCTTCCGCACTCCTTGTCAATTCCCGACTTTGTCAAATCAACTATCGTGAATCTTTGATGTGGGTTGGCCCTTTAGGAACTCAGAGAAACAAGACAGACCTATTTCATTCCAGAAACCTCCCAGTTCCTGAGCCCTAGCCCTGGAAGTCTCAAAGCCATCACATCCAGAAATCTCTCTAGTCCCTGCTAGTGGTGAACTCACTTCGTCTTCCCCAGGACCACTAATTATTTCTCCGTGTTTTCCTCTGAGATCTGAGGTCAGCTTTCTTCTTCCTCCCTCTGGCCTCTCCATGATCTCCATTCTCTAGACAACATGTCTAGAACTGAGTCTTATAGGCACCGAGAGAGTGTATCTTGAGGGCACTTGGCGTTTCTAGGACACGAGTGACATCACAAAATTCCGAGAGCTCTCCGGGATACTGTAGAATTTCCAGAGAAGGGACTGCTGATGTCGTGAGGCACGGCCTTTACCTCCTTGCTAATATTTCTCCCCGAACTGACCAACCGACCGACTGACCGGAAACCTGAGGTTTCCTTTCCAGGAGTCTCTCCTGCGACACAGAGGGAGCCATTCAGGATTTCCTCCTTCCAAAACCAGACATTTCTCTCTGCTTCATTAAAATCCTTTCACTACTTCCTTCACCCATGGGGAGTTAGTTAGTTGAACACTCACTTTTTTCATGAATGTCCCTTCCTCCCTCTCCGGAACATCTCATATTACTGATTCATACTCAGTAAATCAGTAATATGAGAAATTAGGCCAGGAGGACACGGAAGATGAGGGTTGAGTCCTCTGAAGTGAACAAGCACTTAGGGAAGGCTAAACTTAAGGGAATTTGACTCTGAGTGGCAAGACATGAATAGCTGCTGCCAAGGCACAGATGCAGGCATCGGGCTGAGGCACCAACTGGGCCCTTGGCATCCTCCTGCATCATCAGAGCTGTGTGAGAAACTCAGACCAAAGGAGGGCCGTGTTCAAAGGGAGAGGGCATTTTCTATGGATGGCTGCCAGCTATCTCTTGGCTTCTGTAAGTACAGGAACTCAACAAAGAAAGAGACATGCCAGACAGGAGGTTTTGGTAAAAATCTGAACTGAACTGAATAGAAACTGGCTATTACGTATTAGTGTTTTCAGAGTTATGTCTGAGGAACAAAATACTTAAATAAAATAAAACCAAATCCTTAAAAAACATCCAGGTGTCCTCTGAGGGGGCATGGAAAACAAAACAAAACAAAAAGATAAGAGGGATTTTAGTTGTTCCAAAAACCCTCAGAGCCGGGCGGTGGTGGTGCACGCCTTTAATCCCAGCACTTGGGAGGCAGAGGCAGGTGGATCTCTGTGAGTTCGAGGCCAGCCTGGTCTAGAAGAGCTAGTGCCAGGACAGGCTCCAAAGCTACAGAGAAACCCTGTCTCGAAAAATCAAAAAAAAAAAAAAAAAAAAACCCTCAGGAACAAAACTTCCCCAGGAGAATAGCAAGAGTTCATTGGGAAACTGTCTGTCTCCTGTTGCATCATTTCAAGTTTTTCTAACTTGAGACTGGATGGTGTCAGCTGTAAGATTTTCATCTTTTACGCTCACAGTGAGATTCTAGCCTTTTTTCTTTTTTTATTGAGAGATGGACACATGTTCCCTCCCTCTAGTTCTATTGGCTGTACAGCTTTGACCAAGAAAGAGGGTTGGATTTCATCAAAGAATTTCTCTCCATTTTATATTTCACCCACTTTTGATTGCTATTAAGTGCAATCTAGCTGGTTTGTGGTGTTTCAGGAACACTTTCCTTATTCTTCTGGGTTTTGTGTGTGTGTGTGTGTGTGTGTGTGTGTGTGTGTGTGTGTGTGTGTTTGGTTTTGTGAGGACAGGGTTTATCTAGGAACAGTCCTGGAATGTCCTTGGTAGGTGAGGCTGGCCTTGAACTCCCCCTGCCTCTCTGTCATTTCTTCCTACTTGGTGTGTGTTTGGTTGCTGTTTTGAGTTTTCAGATCTCCTGAAAAAAAGATCAAGATCATTTCTTTCCTAAACTCTGTGTCCTTGGGACACAAGCATTAAAGGGTGTGGCTACAGCTCCACTGGACCTCTTTGATATGGATATCTGCAGCCTTTCCTGTTGGAGTTGGGAAATTGAAAGTTGTTGACTTGAATTCACTCATTGCAAAAAAAAAAAAACAAACAAACAAACAAAAAACCACCCTTATTTATTTTATTATTTCACATTTTAACTTGATTTTTTTTTCTTTTTTTGAGACAGGAATTGGCTTTTTATTTATGCTCCAGACAATCTATCTCACTACATGGCCCAGGACTTCTTTCTGAACGCTTCCATGATAGTAGTCAGCTGCCCAAAATATACTGCTGCTGCTGCAATTTTAGAAAAAAATTAAATAAAAATAAATAACCTGAGATAAACAAAGAAAAAAAGGAAAGCACCTATTTTTCCTTCCTTCCTTCCTTCCTTCCTTCCTTCCTGTTTTCTTCTTTTATTATTTTTTATTTTTGGTTTCTCTGTATAATACCTTTAACTCACTATATAAACCAGGCTGTCATCTTGGTGACATTATGGTTTTGTTTTTTCTTATTTCTGGTCTGAAAATTGACAAATTGACATTTCTTCTCCCTCTCTCTTTCTCATTTAATTCATGTTTTATTTTATGTATTTATTTATTCATTCATTTATTTATTTATTTTTGTTTGTGTTTTGGTTTTGATTTTCAAGGCATGGTTTCTCTGTTGTCTTAGAACTAGCTCTTGTCGACCAGGCTGTCCTCAAACTCCCAGAGATCCAACTGCCTCTCTGCCAGATATGGAACCAGTCATCTTGGTTAGTTCAAAAGCCACCCCATAAACACATGTGCGCGTGTTTATGACATGAACACGTGAGACATGAACACGTGAGAAACAGGAAGGAACGAGGAGTGGTGTCCACTCTCTCACTAAATGCAGGCCTGCCTGCAGTGATTGAAAGAATCAGAAATGGAGAGATGGAATTTCTGGACTTTCCAGAAACCACATGGTAGAAATCTAGTGCCCTCTTCTGTTGACAGGGCCTAGATGTGCATATTTGCTGTTTTCTGGTTGAAGCTGGGAAACAGTACCTTCTTGCTGAAGTTGGATAATTGTTGAATTCAGCCATTTTCAGGTTTCATAGAAAACAAAACAAAACAAAACAAAAAGCCCCTTCTTTGTTTTATTTCACATTTTAATTTGATTTTTTTTTTTTTTTTTGAGACAGGACCTGTCTTTTTATTTGTGTTTCAGACAAACTATTTTACTACATGGCCCAGGACTTCTTCTTTCTGAACACTTATGCTCCAAATACAATCTTTTTTTTAATTAATTATTTATTATGTATACAGCATTCCTTCCATGCATGACTGCAGGCCAGAAGACCCCATTACAGATGGTTGTGAGCCACCATATTGTTGCTAGGAATTGAACTCAGGACCTTTGGAAGAACAGTCAGTGCTCTTAACCTCTGAGCCATCTCTACAGCCCCTGAAAATATAATCTTAAAAGAAAAAGTAAAATTAAAATGAATGGCCTGGAATTAACAAAGACAAAAAAGGGGGAAAAAACCCTGCATTTTCTTGCTTGCTTGCTTGCTTTTTTTTTTCTCTTCTTTTAGTATTTTTTGAGGCACGGTTTCTCTGTGTAACAGCCCTAGCTGTCCTGGAACTCAGTTTATAGACCAGGCTGTCTTGTTGGTAACGTTCTCTTTTTATTCTTATTTCCTATCTGTAAATCCACATTTCTTCTCTCTCTCTCTCTCTCTCTCTCTCTCTCTCTCTTTCTCTATCTCTCTCTCTCTCGCTTTCTCTCTCTCTCTCTCTCTCAATTTATTTATTTCTTGTTTGGTTTTGTGTTTTACTTTATGAGACAGGGTTTCTCTGCTGATTTGGAGACTGTTCTTGGAACTAGCTCCTTTCTTGTAGACCAGGCTGGCCTAAAACTCCCAGAGATCCTGCCTCTGCCAGATATGGAGCCAGTGCTCTTGAATGCCTTCATCTGGTGAGGTCAAAATATACCCCCCCCCCACACACACACACCAAACACAAACACAGGCACAGGCACAGGCACACCCAGAGACACATAAATAAACTTTTAAATTAAGAGCCTGGAGAGCTAGTTTCTTGGCTCTTCCTGAGAAATTGGGTTCAATTCCCAGCACCTGCATGGTTAAATAAATCATAAAAAAAATTCTTTAAGAAATTGAAATTAAACTACACAACTGGAAACACTGTCTCAACTAAAAGTAAAATAAAATGTAAAAGAGTGCAGTGCTAAGTGCAGTTATGAAAATGTTTGGAAATATGACACCTTCCCTGTCTCCCCCACATACACAGGCACACCGAGAGAGAGGTTTAAATAAATGTGGTGGTGGCACATGCCTTTATTCCCAGCACACAGGGGGCAGAGGCAGGTGAATTTCTTGGGAGTTGGAAGCCAGCCTGGTCTACAAGAGCTAGTTCCAGATTAGCTAGGACTGTTACCCAGGGAAACCCTGTTTCGAAAAACCAGACAAAAAAATTAAAATTGAAGTAAATGTACAAGCCAAAGCTACAGGCCCTGGCCTCCACTCCTGTCCCTGAGGGCACCTGGTAAAAGTGAGAAGGCAGATTTCAGAGACTAGTAAAGTTCAAGGTCACCAGCCCTTCCTAACAGCTAGAACTCCTTGCTGAACCATTAAAGGGTGAGTCTAAGGCGGGCAGTGGTGGTGCACGCCTTTAATCCCAGCACTCTGGAGGCAGAGGCAGGCAAATCTCTGGGAGTTCCAGGACAGGCACCAAAGCTACAGAGAAAACTTGTCTTGAAAAGCCAATAAATAAATAAATAAATAAATAAATAAATAAATAAAATAAAGGGTGAGGCTACAACTTGATTGGTCTGCTTAGATATGTATTTATTTTATTTTATTTTTTTGTTTTTTTTAGATATGCATATTTTTGTTATGGTCGTTTTTTTAAAAATTTATTTATTATATTATGTGTATAGCATTCCTTCCACGTGTGCCTGCAAGCCAGAAGGGGGCACCAGGTCTCATTATAGATGGTTGTAAGCCACCATGTGGTTGCTGGGAATTGAACTCAGGACCTCTGGAAAAGCAGTCAGTGCTCTTAACCTCTGAGCCATCTCTCCAGCCCTGTTATAGTCGTTTTTGTTTTACTGGGCAGGAAAAGATATCCAAGTGGGAATTTTTCCACAGCTGCTTTAATTTTCTCAGACTCTGTATTTAGTATGAGAAGTGGGGTGTGGGGTAGGTTGTACAAACACAACTGCTGAAGAAAAGAAACCCCAAGAAAGCAAGCGAGTGGTTGCCATGTCTTTGAAAGGCATTTAGGTGACTGGGAACTGCCCTTGCTGCCTCCCTCCTTTCCTCCCTCTCACCAATCCATAATTGTGGCAGCCCCTTGGCCCACATAGTCCTTTCACTGATCGGTCAGACACACTCTTTGTTTTATTTTTTAATTTTTGAATTGTGGGTGAAGTCAATTAATTGAGCTCTTAGATTATTATCATCATCATCATTATTATTATTTGTTTATTTGTGGTTTTTCCACATAGGGATTCCCTTTGTATGCTTGTTTGCCCTGGAACTCACTTTGTAGACAAGGCTGGCTTCAGACTCACAGAGATCTAGCTGCCCCTCCCTGCCTCTACCTCTGCCTCCTAGTGCCCGAATAAATGGCCTGTACTAAACACACTTTTAGTTTCTCTGTGTCTGTCGTCGCTTTGCCTGCAGAACAAGGTAGCCTCAAACTCACAGCGATCTGCCTGCCTCTGCCTCTCCTGATCTCTGAGGGTTGAGAACTGAGAATAAAGAAATGTGCTGCCACCATTACCCAGCTAGGCAGCTGCCCAAAATATACTGCTGCTGCGGCAGCAATAAAAAAAAAAATAACCTGAGATAAACAAAGAAAAAAAGGAAAACACCAGTTTTTCTTCCTTCTTTCCTTTTTTCCTTCTTTTCTTCCTTCCTTGTTTTTTTTTTTTCTGTTTTCTTCTTTTATTATTTTTTTGGTACAGGGTTTCTCTGTATAATACCTTTAACTCACTATATAAACCAGGCTGTAATCTTGGTGACATTATGGTTTTGGTTTTTTTCTTATTTCCTGTTTAATCATTCTCTCTCTCTCTCTCTCTCTCTCTCTCTCTCTCTCTCTCTCTCCTCTCTCTCTCTCTCTCTCTCTCTCTCTCTCTCTCTCTCTCTCTCTCTCTCTCACACACACACACACACACACACACACAGATTTAATTTATGTTTTTTATTTTTGTTTGTGTTTTTGTTTTGATTTTCAAGGCAGGGTTTTCTCTGTTGCTTTGGAGCCTGTCTTTGGAACTAGCTCTCGTCGACCAGGCTGGCCTCAAACTCCCAGAGATCCACCTGCCTCTCTGCCAGATATGGAACCAGTCCTTTTGAATGCTTTCATCCTTCCTGGTCATTAAAAATTTGAAATGAAAACTAAGTTCTACACAACTGGAAAGACTGTCTCAAATAAAACTTAAATAAAATGTTCTGAAATAGGGCACCTTCCATGCCCCCCCCCCCACCAAGGACACACTTGGGTGCAGACCAAGAGATACAAACAAAATTTGAAATGAAACTAAATGTACATGAAATTAATAGAATGAGATACTAAAAACTTAGTTGGATTGTCACTGTGGTGCACATCTTTTATTCTATCATCCAAGAGACAGAGACAGGTGTACCTCTGTGAATTCCCAGGTTTTGGAGAGAGGCCCCCATCCCAAATTAAAAAAAAATATATATATATATATATATAAAAGTTCAACCAAAAAAAAAAAAGAAGGAAGAAAAGAAGAAAGAAACATTATGAACTGTCTCCTTGTTTCTAGAAACTTGTTTTGATTTGCATTTCTCTGATGACTAAGCATGTTGAACATTTCCTTAAGTGTCTTTCAGCCATTTTAGATTCCTCGGTTGAGAGTTCTCTGTTTAAGTCTGTACTCCATTTTGTGAGTTAGATTATTTGTTCTTGAGATGACCAATGTCTTGTGTTCTTTGTATGTTTTGGAGATCAGACAGACCTCTGTCTGATGTGGGGTTAGTGAAGATCTTTTTCCATTCTGTAAGGCCGTCATTTTGTCTTGTTGGCCGTGTTCTTTGCTTTACAGAAGCTTTTCAGTTTCAGGAGGTCTCTCTCACTTATTAATTGTTTCTCTCAGTGTCTGTGCTACTGGGGTTCTATTTAGGAAGCGGTCTCCTGTGCTGATGCGTTCAAATGCGTTTGATATTTTTATTTTTATATTCTTTTATTGTGGATGAAGTCAATTATTTGAACTCTCAAATATTTTTATTGTTATTATCTCTTTATTTGTTTGTTTATTTGTGGTTGTTCAACATAGGGTTTCGTTGTGTGCCCTTGTATGCGTATGCCCTGGGACTCACTTTGTAGACAAAACTGGCCTCAGACTCACAGAGAGCCATCTGCCTCTGCCTCCTAATGCTGGGATTAAAGGCTAAACAACCTTTTTTATATATTTATTTTCCTAATAATTTATTTTATCGGCATTGGTGTTTTGCCTGCATGTATGTCTATCTGAGGGTGTCAGATCTTGGAGTTACAGACAGCTGTTGACTGCCATGTGGGTGGTAGGAATTGAACCTGGGTCCTCTGGAAGAGCAGTCAGCACTCTTAACCGCAGAGCCATCTCTCCAGCCCCCACCTTTTTTTGAAAACAGGGTTTCTCTGTGTCACTTTGCCTGTCCTGAATCTCAATCTGCAGAACAAGGTAGCTTTAAACTTACAGTGATCTGCCAGCCTTGGTCTCCCTGATCTTGAAGGTGTTTTATCATCTCTCTCTCTGTCTGGCTATCTATCTATCTATCCATTCATTTATTAGTTTATGTATTTGTTTATGTGTTTATTTATGTATTTATTTATTTTTGGTTTCTGAGACAGGATTTCTCTCTAGCTTTTGAGTCTGTCCTGGATCCAGACCTGGTCACAGCTGTACCTGAAAATAAAATAAACAAACAAACAAAAACAAAAACAAAGCAAAGCAAAAGCCAGGCAGGACTCTCTGGTTGACCTTCCCTTTCCCCCTCCCCCACGGGCTCCTCAGAGGCAGTGAGGCCTCCGGCAGGGAATCCACAGAGCCTCTGCCCAAGGCTCTCCAGGGAACCCACTCTCTCCCTTTCCCCCAGCCCCAGGGCTGCCAGCCACATCTATCTCAGGCAGAGATGGCGGGCACTCTGGCTATCCAGGATGTGACAGACACAGACACAGAGAAGCAGGGAGGAAAGTTGCCCACTCTCTCACTAGATGCAGGCATGCAGGAGGAACAATGAAAGAATGAGAACTGGAGAGAATGGAATTTCTGGAATGTCCAGAAACCACATGGTGGGGATCTAGTGACCTCTTTTGGTGACAGGGAGTACAGCACAGATTTGGGTTCTTGTGCTCCTGAGATGTAACCCCCACAAGGCAGCAGCTCATAAGTGATTGTAAATCCAGTTTCACACGACTGCACATAAAATAAAGTTAAATAAATCATAAAAAAATTCTTTAAAAATTTGAAATTAAAATAAGTTCTACACAACCAGAAAGACTGTCTCAAATAAAAGTAAAATAAAATGTTCTAAAATAGGACAACTTCCCTGCCCCCCACCCCCACAGGGACACACTTGGTGCAGACCAAGAGATACAAACAAAATTTGAAATTAAACTAAATCTACAAGAAACTGACCCTGGTTATTGTGGTGCACATCTGTGAATTTCCAGGCTTTATAGAGAGGCCCCCAACCCAAATAAAAAAAAATATATATAAAAGTTTAACCAAACACCCCCCCCACACACACACACAAAAAAAAAAAAAGGAAGGAAAGAAAGAAGAAGGAGACATTATCAACTGTCTCCTTGGTCCTAGAAACTGGACCATGGGAGTTTAGGACCTATAAGACAGTGCACGAGTCTTGTGATCTCACTTGGTAGATGAGTCTGGATTTTAACTCACAGATGTCCTTCTGCCTGTGTCTCCCATGTGTCTCCCATAAAGGGTTCCCTAATTCTTGAATGGCATACCGAAAGTAGTTATTTCTACTTAGTTTGCGTTTGATTTTTTTTAAAAAAATCCATGCCTATTTATTTATTTATTTTTGGTTTTTCTCGACAGGGTTTCTCTGTAGCTTTGGAACTAACCCTTGTAGACCAGGCTGGCCTCAAATTCACAAAGACCCACCTGCCTTTGCCTCCCAAGTGCTGGGATTAAAAGAATGTGCCACCACCACCCGCCTTTTTTTCTTATATTTATTTTTGTTAAGCTCTACATTTTTCTTTGCTCTCTTCCATGTCTCCCCTTCAACCCTCTCCCAAGGTTCCCATGCTCTCAGGAGATCTTGTCTTTTTCTACTACTCATGTATTTTATTAGATCTATGTATGTCTCTCTTAGGGTCCTCATTGTTGTCTAGGTTCTCCGGGATTGTGATTTGTGAGCTTTATGTTTAAAAATCACTTATGAGTGAGTATATGTGGTAATTGTCTTTTAGGGTCTGGGTTACTTTCCTCAAAATGATGTTTCCTAGCTTCATCCATTTGCCTGCAAAATTCAAGATGTCATTATTCTTTTCTGCTGTGTAGTAAGTACTCCATTGTGTAAGTATACCACATTTTCCTCATCCATTCTTCAGTCAGAGGGCATTTAGGCTACTTCCAGGTTCTGGCTATGACAAACAATGCTGCTATGAACATAGTTGAGCCCATGTCCTTGTGGCACAATTGAGCATCCTTTACATATATACCTAAAAGTGGTATTGCTGGGTCTTGAGGAAGGTTGTTTCCTAATTTTCTGAGAAATCGCCACACTGACATCCAAAGGGGGCTGTACCAGCTTGCATTCCCACCAGCAATGCAGCAGTGTTCCCTTTTCCCCACATCCTCTCCAGCATAAGTTGTCATCAGTGTTTTTGATCTTGGCCATCCTTACAGGTATAAAGTGGAATCTCAGAGCTGTTTTGATTTACCTATCTCTGATGACTAAGGATGTTGAACATGTCCTTAAGTGTCTTTCAGCCATTTTAGATTTCTCGGTTGAGAGTTCTCTGTTTAGGTCTGTACCTCCATTTTGTGAATTGGATTATTTGTTCTTGAAATGACCAATGTCTTGAGTTCTTTGTATATTTTGGAGATCAGACCTCTGTCTGATGTGGGGTTAGTGACGATATTCTGTACTGGAGTTAGATTTAGGAAGCGGTCTCCTGTGCCGATGCGTTCAAATGCATTTTTTTAAATAAATATTTATTTATTATGTATACAATATTCTTTCTCTGTGTATGTCTGAAGGCCAGAAGAGAGCACCAGACCCCATTACAGATGGTTGTGAGCCACCATGTGGTTGCTGGGAATTGAACTCAGGACCTTTGGAAGAGCAGGCAATGCTCTTAACCGCTGAGCCATCTCTCCAGCCCCCATTCAAGAGCTTTTGATATTTTTATTTTTATATTTTTTTATTGTGGATGAGGTCAATTATTTGAACTCTCAAATATTTTTATTGTTATTATCTGTTTGTTTATTTGTGGTTTTGCAACACGGGGTTTCCTTGTGTATCCTTGTGTGCCCTGGAACTCACTTTGTAAACAAGACTGGCCTCAGACTAACAGAGATCCGCCTGCCTCTGCCTTCTAGTGCTGGCATTAAAGGCGTACACTAAACACATTTTTTTTTTTTGAAAACAGGGTTTCTCTGTGTCACTTTGCCTAACCTGAATCTCAATGTGCAGAACAAAGTAGCCTTAAACTCACAGTGATCTGCCTGCTTTGGTCTCCCTGATCTTGGAGGTGTTTTATCATCTTGCTTACTTGATTTTTTGCTTTCTTGCTCTCTTGCTTTTTTTTTCCTTCTTTTATTAGTTAATTCTTGAGGCATGGTCTCTCTGTGTAACAGCCCTAGCTGTCATCTATCTATCTATCTATCTATCTATCTATCTATCTATCTATCTATATTTATGTATATTTGGTTTTGTGTTTTGCTTTATGAGACAGGGTTTCTCTGCTGCTTTGGAGACTGTTCTTACAACTAGCTCCTTTCTTGTAGACCAGGCTGTCCTAAAACTCCCAGAGATCCTATTTCTGCTAAATATGGAGCCAGTGCTCTTGAATGCCTTTGTCTGGTGAGGTCAAAAGCCACCCCCCACCCCCACCCCCACAACACACACACAAACCAAACACAGGCACAGGCACATCCAGAGACACATGAATAAACTTTTAAATTAAGAGCCCGGAGAGCTAGTTTCGTGGCTCGTCCAGAGAAATTGGGTTCAATTCCCAGCACCTGCATGGCAGCTCATAGTGATTGTAAATTCAGTAGTTTCTGGGTGATCTGACATCTTCAGACCATTGCACATAAAATAAAGTTAAATAAATCATAAAAAATTCCTTAAGAAATTTAACTAAGTCCTACACAATTGGAAACACTCTCAAATAAAAGTAAAATAAACGGAAAAGAATGCAGTGCTAAGTGCAGTTATGAAAATGTTTTGAAATGTGATACCTTCCCTGTCTCCCCCACATACACAAGCCACACTGAGAGATTTAAATAAAATCTGGGTAATCATTTATGTATCTGGCTTATGTCAGAGGGGCAGGGGAAGCTGAAGCCTTGTCCTTTGGGCTCCAGGTTCTCAGTACTGCATCAAAAACTCGAATGTATAGTGAGCCCATGTCTGTCCTGCTGGCAGCACTCAGGAACTGGGAATACAAGGATCAGGAGATCATCTTCAAAACCCAGCAAGTGCAAACCATCCTGGTGGGAAAGAGACCCTCTAAAAGAAATCAATAAAATGACATTTTTATTTTTTTCTGTCTGAAGTGAAAATGCTCCAAATAAGTCACTGCATCAGTATTCCTGGAAATGATATCAAAGTCAGATTTTTTTTTAACATTTTATTTTATTTTTATTATATTTATTTATTTATTTATTTTGGTTTTTTGAGACAGGGTTTCTCTGTGGTTTTGGAGACTGTCCTGGAACTAGCTCTTGTAGACCAGGCTGGTCTCGAACTCACAGAGATCTGCCTGCCTCTGCCTCCCAAGTGCTGGGATTAAAGGCGTGCGCCACCACCGCCTGGCATAAATCAGAATTTTTCATATTATTCCATGGCTGTTGTAATTTTCTCTGTGGCAGACAGAGGCAGGCAGATCTCTGTGAGTTTGAGGCCAGCCTGGTCGTCTACAGTTCCAGGACAGGTGCCAAAGCTACAGAGAATCCTTGTCTCAGAAAAAAAAAAAAAAAAAAAAAAAAAAAAATTTTTTTTTTTCTCTGTGTCTCCTGTATCGTGTGTCTTTCTCTAAGCAGACCCAGGAATCCTAAGCGCCTGTAGGTGATCTAGGAAATCTCCTGTAGCAAGGGCCCTGGCCTCCACTCCTGTCCCCTGAGGGCACCTGGTAAAAGTGAGAGGGCAGATTTAAGAGACTAGTAAAGTTCAAGGTCACCAGCCCTTCCCAACAGCTAGAACTCCTTGCTAAACCTTTAAAGGGTGAGGCTACAACTTAATTTGTCTGCTTAGATATGGATATTTTTGTTGTGGTTCTTGTTTTACAGGGCAGGAACAGATATCCAAGTGGGAATTTTTCCACGGCTGTTTTAATTTTCTCAGACTCGGTATTTAGTATGAGAAGTGGGGTGTGGGGTTGTACAAACACAACTACCAAAAAAGAACCCCAAGAAAGCAGGCCTCCCTCCCTCCCTCCCTCCCTCCCTCTCTCAGTTCCTCCCTCTCACCAAGCCATAATTGTGGCAGCCCCTTGGCCCACATAGTCCTTTCACTGATCAGTCAGACACACTCTTTTTATTTATTTTTGAATTGTGGGTGAAGTCAATTAATTGAGCTCTTAGATTATTATTATTATTATTAGTTTATTTGTGGTTTTTTTCTACATAGAGGTTCCCTGTGTTTGCCCTGGAACTCACTTTGTAGACAAGGCTGGCCTCAGACTCACAGAGATCTAGCTGCCCCTGCCTCTACCTCTGCTTCCTAGTGCCGGAATTAAAGGCCTGCACTAAACACACTTTTTTCCCCCAAGACAGGGTTTCTCTGTGTCTGTCCTTTTGCCCGTCCTGAAACTCACACTGCAGAACAAGGTGGCCTCAAACTCACAGCGATCTGCCTGCCTCTGCCTCTCCTGATTTCTGAGGGCTGAGAATAAAGAAATGTGCTGCCACCATTACCCAGCTAGGCAGCTGCCCAAAATATACTGCTGCTGCTGCAATTAAAAAAAAATTAAAATAAAATAACCTGAGATAAACAAAGAAAAAAAAAGGAAAACACCTGTTTTTTCTTCCTTCCTTCCTTCCTTCCTTCCATCCTTTTTCCTTGTTTTTTTTCTTCCTTTGTTTTTTTTTCTGTTTTCTTCTTTTATTATTATTATTTTTTTGGGGCAGGGTTTCTCTGTATAATACCTTTAACTCATTATATAAACCAGGCTGTCATCTTGGTAACATTATGGTTTTGTATTATGGTTTTGTTTTTTCTTATTTCTTGTCTGTAAATCGACAAATCAACATTTCTTCTCTCTCTCTCTCTCTCTCTCTCTCTCTCTCTCTCATTTAATTTATGTTTTATTATTATTATTATTTTTTTTTTTTTGGTTTGTGTTCTTGTTTTGATTTCCAAGGCAGGATTTCTCTGTTGCTTTGGAGCCTGTCTTTGGAACTAGCTCTTGTCAACAAAGAGCTGGCCTCAAACTCCCAGAGATCCACCTGCCTCTCTGCCAGATATGGAACCAGTCATCTTGGTTAGTTCAAAAGCCACCCCATGGGCTGGAGAGATGGCTCAGAGGTTAAGAGCATTGCCTGCTCTTCCAGAGGTCCTGAGTTCAATTCCCAGCAACGACATGGTGGCTCACAACCATCTGTAATGAGGTCTGGTGCCCTCTTCATGTCCAGCAGGCATACAAACAGACAGAACACTGTATACATAATAAATAAATAAATTAAAAAAATAAAATCATAAGTAAAAATTAAAAAAAAGCCACCCCATAAACACACACACACACACACACACACACACACACACACACACACACACACAGAGAAACATATATTTATTTTTAAAAAAAAAATTAAGGGCCTGAAGAGATGGCTCAGTGGCTCTGAGGAAGAGGTTTCCATTTCCAGCACCCGTATGGCAGCTCATACGTGATTGTAAATCCAGTTCCTGGATGATCTGATACCCTGACACCATTGCACATCTAAAGTTAAATAAATCATAAAAAATTCTTTAAGAAATTGAAATTAAACTAAGTCCTACACAACTGGAAACACTCTTAAATAAAAGCAAAATTAAATGTAAAAGTGCTAAAACAGTGCTAAGTGCAGTTATGAAAATGTTTGGAAATGTGATACCTTCCCTGTCTCCCACACATACAAAAGGCACACTGAGAGATTTAAATAAAACTTGAAAATGGGTGGGCAGTGGTGGCACATGCCTTTATTCCCAGCGCACAGGAGGCAGATGCAGGTGAATCTCTGGGAGTTCAAGGCCAGCCTGGTCTACAAGAGCTAGTTCCAGAAAAGCTAGGTAGGACTGTTATGCAGGGAAACCCTGTCTCGAAAAACAAAACAAAACAAAACAAAAAAATTAAAATTGAACTAAAGAAAGACAGATAGAAAGAATGAAAATGAAGAAACAAAAAAAAACAAAGGAAGGCAGTCCTGGAGGCTTGTCTAAAAAGGGCCTTCGCTACAATGTTTTGAATTGTGATCCCCCCCCACACACATACGTACGTAAATACACACACACACACACACACACACACACACACACGGACAGACATGAGCACACTGAGAAAAACAAATAAAATCTGAAGTTAAACTCAATGTATAAGAGAGTCAGAGAACACACACACACACACACACACACACACACACACACACACACGGACAGACATGAGCACACTGAGAAAAACAAATAAAATCTGAAGTTAAACTCAATGTACAAGAGAGTCAGAGAACACACACACACACACACACACACACTGAAATAAAACCATGCTACAGCACGGTCTCATACAGGACTGTCATGCATTTGTTGAAGAAATCTACTTTGAAACATATTTCATGATAGTTGCCTAGTTAAAACTCACTCCCCTCCTTAGGGTCTGATGTTGACTGGTCAGGGCAAGCTTATAAAATTCCTTTGTTCAGAGCTAATGCTTGATGCCCCTACTATATTTATTTATTTAGGTTTTTCGAGACAGGGTTTCTCTGTGGTTTTGGAGCCTGTCCTGGAACTAGCTCTTGTAGACCAGGCTGGTCTCGAACTCATAGAGATCCGCCTGCCTCTGCCTCCCGAGTGCTGGGATTAAAGGCTTGCGCCACCACCGCCCTGCGATGCCCCTACTATAAAAATTGGTTTCAGAAACCGGCCTTTTGCCACAGTGTCAGAAGCCCAAACTCTGCCTGTGGTCTCAGCTAGCTGATAAGCTTCTGTGACTCGCAGTGTGTTTTAATTTTTAAGTTTGTTTTTGGTTTATTATACTTGGTGGTGTTCTCATCTTTGCATGACCCCCCCCCCCGCCCCCACCCCAACATTTAAGTGTCTTTCGATCCCTCTGTTGAGAGTTTTCTGTTTAGGTCTGTACTCCATTTTTTTTTAAATTTATTTATTTTACATATATAGTGTTCTGGGCACCAGATCTCATTATAGATGGGTGTGAGCCATCATGTGGTTGCTGGGAATTGAACTCAGGACCTCTAGAACAGCAGTCAGTTCTCTTAACCTCTGAGCCATCTCTCCAGCCCTCCATTTTTTTTTAATTGGATTATTTGTTCTTTTGATGACCAATTTCTCGAGTCCTTTGTGTATTTTGGAGATCAGACCTCTGTCTGATGTGGGGTTAGTGAAGATCTTTTCCCATTCTGTAAGGCCGTCATTTTGTCTTGTTGGCCATGTTCTTTGCTTTACAGAAGCTTTTCAGTTTCAGGAGGTCTCTCTCACTTATTAATTGTTTCTCTCAGTGTCTGTGCTACTGGGGTTCTATTTAGGAAGCGGTCTCCTGTGCCGATGCGTTCAAGTGCATTTGATATTTTTATTTTTATATTCTTTTATTGTGGATGAAGTCAATTATTTGAACTCTCAAATATTTTTATTGTTATTATCTCTTTATTTGTTTGTTTATTTGTGGTTGTTCAACATAAGGTTTCCTTGTGTACCCTTGTATGCCCTGGGACTCACTTTGTAGACAAGACTGGCCTCAGACTCACAGAGAGTCATCTGCCTCTTCCTCCTGGTGCTGAGATTAAAGGCATGCACTAAACACCTCTTTTATATATTTATTTTCCTAATAATTTATTTTATCGGCATTGGTGTTTTGCCTGCATGTATGTCTATCTGAGGGTGTCAGATCTTGGAGTTATCGACAGCTGTTGACTGCCATGTGGGTGGTAGGAATTGAACCTGGGTCCTCTGGAAGAGCAGTCAGCACTCTTAGCCACAGAGTCATGTCTCTCCAGCCCCCACCTTTTTTTTTTTTTTTTTTTTTGAAAACAGGGTTTCTCTGTGTCGCTTTGCCTGTCCTGAATCTCAATCTGCAGAACAAGGGAGCCTTAAACTCACAGTGATCTGCCTGCCTTGGTCTCCCTGATCTTGGAGGTGTTTTTATCATCTCTCTGTCTGGCTATGTAGCTATCTATCCATTCGTTTATTTTTTTGTTTTCTGAGACAGGATTTCTCTCTAGCTTTGGAGTCTGTCCTGGATTCAGACCTGGTCACAGCTGTACCTGGAAACAAAACAAAACAAAAACAAAGCAAAGCAAAGCAAAAGCCAGGCAGGACTGTAATGGTTGACCTTCCCTTTCCCCCTCCCCCATGGGCTCCTCAGAGGGGGTCAGGCCTCCTCCAGGGAATCCACAGAGCCTCTGCCCAAGGCTCTCCAGGGGACCCACTCTCTCTCTCCCTTTCCCCCAGCCCCAGGGCTGCCGGCCACATCTATCTCAGGCAGAGGTGGCGGGCACTCTGGCTATCCAGGCTGTGACAGACACAGATACACACAAGCAGGGAGGAAAGGTGCCCACTCTTTCACTAGGTGTAGGCATGCAGGAGGAACAATGAAAGGATGAGAACTGGAGAGATGGAATTTCTGGAATGTCCAGAAACCACATGGTGGGGATCTAGTGCCCTCTTCTGGTGACAGGGAGTACAGCACAGATTTGGGTTCTTGTGCTCCTGAGACCTACCCCAATTTAATACTGACATTATCCTATCATACCCTATATATCACATATAGGCTTGCTTGATATCACACGCATACACTGCCTACGTTTCTGCCTGACCCCTGTGAGAGAGCCTGGTACCTTCAGAAGGCAGAAGATGGGGTGTGGGTCTGTCTGTCTGTCTGTCTGTCTATCTGTCCATCTATTCTTCCATAAAGTATTTATGTAATACTTTATTCCTTTGTTTGTTTTGTGACAGGGTTTCTCTCTAGTTCTCTCTAATTGAGTCAGTCCTGGAACTAGCTCTTGGAGACCAGACCGAGTGCTGGAATTAAAGGCGTGTACCACCATTACCCGGTTAGAAGTCTTTTTAAAAAGTAGGCAATTAGAGCTACAAATTTCCTCATAGGACTGATTTTACTGTGTGCCAGGGTTTGTGTAGGGTTTTGCTTTCATTTTCTTGAGTGAACCTCCGCCCCCCCCCCCCCCCCCCCCCCCCCGTCTCTCTTATTCTAGAGCTCTGTTTTGTCTTCCATGAGCTCTGAGGGGTACTTGGCTTGAGTGTGATATACACACACAGACTCACTATTAAGGAAAGTTCAAGATCAAGATCCTTTCCTAACTCTGTGACCTTGCAACAGAGAAGTTTCATGGGGTGTGAAGGGTGTGCCTACTGACACTGGCATTCATTTTATCTGCTAGGCAGCAAATGCTATGGATTGTGTGTGTGTGTGTCTCTGTTAGTTTAGGTGTCTTTCCAGTCCACGTTGGTGTAATTACCGTGCGTGTGTATATTCAGTGCTCTGATCCTTTCAAATGGTTGTGAAGGAAGGCCTAGCCTAGGAATGACTTCAGTGACGTGTTGTTATTTTCCTTTCCTAACTCTGTGACCTTGGGACAGAGAAGTTTCAAAGGGTGTGAAGGGTGTGCCTACAGCTCCACTGGCCTTCCTTGATGTGTACATCTGTTGCCTTTCCTGTAGTAAACATTCTTGTTGGAGTTGGGAAATTGCTGATTCGAACTCAGCCAATTTCATGGAATAGCCCTGGCTGTCCTGGAACTCATTTTTATAGACCAGGCTGTCCTTTTGGTGACGTTCTATTTTTTTTTTTCTTCCTCTTATTTTTCTATCTGCAGTCAACATTGGTGTAAGGACTGTGTACCTGTATATTCACTGCTCTGTTCCTTCTTCCTTCCTTCCTTTCTTCCTTTCTTTCATATGTCTGCCCTCTCCCGAAAACCCAAAAATTTCTAGCCTCCCAACGCAATTAAAAATAACTAAAATTTTAGTAAACTGGCATTTAAAAAAGGAAGGCAGGCAGGCAGGCAGGCAGGCAGGCAGGCAGGCAGGCAGGCCTGGATGGTGGTTGTGAAGGGAGCCCTGGCCTAGTCATATCCTCTGCCATGACTGTAACCCCAGTACTCAGGAGCTCTAAAGGGTCTGAGAAGCTGCTTTCATGCTTCTGCTGCTGGGCATTTATTTATTTATCTATCTGGCTTATGTGGGAGGGGAAGGGAAAGCCAGAGCCTTGTCCTATGGGCTCCACGCTCTCAGTAGTGTCTCATAAACTCGAGTGTGAGGGCCCATGTCTGTCATGTCAGCAGCACTCAGAAACTGAAAACACGAGGATCAGGAGATCATCTTCAGCAACTCAGCAAGTGAGAACCATCGTGGTGGGGAAACAGACCCTCTCCAAGAAATGACTAAAGTGACCTGTTTATTTTTTCTGTCCTAAGTGACACATCACTATGACGATATTATTCCCGGAAATGAAATTCGAGTGGGATTTTTTTCAAAACTATTTTTATTTCATTATTATTATTATGATTATTATTTTTTTAAAAAAAACTATTCCACGGCTGTTTTAATTTTCTCCGACTCGGTATTTAGTCTGAGAAGTGTGGGCTGAGGGTGTGGGGAGTGGGGTGAAGAAAAAGAACCGCAAGCAAGCAAGCAAGCAAGCAAGCAAGCAAGCAAGCAAGCAGTGGCCATGGTGAAAGGAGACTTAGATGGCAGGGAACTGCCGTTGCCGCCTCCCTCGGTCCCCCTCGGTCCCCCTCGGTCCCTCCTTCTCACCATGCCCTAATGGTTGCAGAAGCCCCTGGCCTGTCAGACACACTCTTTGTTTCCCGTGAGCAAGCGAGCGAACGATCGATTCGCCTGTTTTCCTAGCTGCCTGTGGTCTCGGTCGTACTTTCGTTTTCGTAGCCCCGAATGTCCAGCCCGGCCCACGTTCACCGTGTTCGGGGGTGGGGTGGGGGAACCGACAGGGGAGTTCCCTGTCCTGCTGTGGGCCCGTGCCACCTCCGGGCGTGAGCGTGGGAGGACGCTGTCACGCCAGAGAAGGTGAAGACGCCGCCGCCGCCGCCGCCGCGGCCGAGCGAGCGAGCGAGCGAGCGAGCGATCTATGGCGGTCGGTTGTCGGGCGCCCCCTAGCGGTGGCCTTTTTCTCCTGGTCCTCGGTCGGTGACGAGGACGGGGCGAAACGGCTTTTGTGAGGCGGAAAGAGTGACGAGAGTCCCGGCCTGGCAGGCGGGTGTGTCCCGGAGTCGGTGTCGTGCTTGGGAACGGTCTCTGTGTAGGAGGTTGTGCCGGAAGTCACCCATGGGTGCATGCGTGCGTGCGTTGGGGATGGAACCGAGTGACGGGACCAGCTGGAGAGGGTGCTGGGAGACTCGAGCGGGTCGACCAGAAGGCTTCAGTCGTTCGCGTACCCCCGCTAGGTGTCGGGTCCTCCCGGGCCCAGGATCGGTGAAATACCCCGGCTTTAAAAGTTGCTTTTCCCTTGCCTTTTCTCTCTTCTAAGAGCCCTGGGACCCGGCGACCCGAGGCCGAGAGGAGGCGATGGTTGATCCCGGCTTCCCCGCTGGGGTCTCGGACATTTTTTTTTCCTCTTGCGAGAACCATCGGTCCTCAGTGCCGGACTTCCTCATCTTGAGGCCGAGAGGAGGCGGTGGTCCCGGCTTTCTCGCCTCCCTGTTCCGGACTCTCGGAGCTTTTTATTCATTTTCTTCCTCTTGTCAGGAACCCTCGGTCCTCAGTGGCGGGCTTTGCCATCCTGAGACCGAGAGGAGGCCGTGGTGCCGGCTTCCTCGCCTCCCTGGTCCGGACTCGTTGGGGTCTCGGAGCTCTACCCCGCCCCTTTCTCCTGCCCTCGGTCTTGCGAGAGCCCAGCGGCGGGCCTCGTGTTGTCGAGGCCGAGAGGAGGGTGGTGGTCCCGGCTCCCCTGTTCACTGGTCCCCGGTTTCTTGGACTCGAGATTTTTTTTTTCCAAGTTTTTTCTTCTTGCCCTTCTCCATTCCTAGCGGCTGGTCGCAGGGTCCTCGGCCGGGAGGAGGCTGGGCGCCCGGCTTTCTGACATGTCCACCTCGCTCTCTCGGTCCTTTCATGGTTATGAGGTCGACCAGTTGTTCCTTTGAGGGTCGGTTCTCTTGTTTATGGGGACATTTTTGGGACATTTCACCCAGCCTCACTTTCAGGAGTTCTGTGTGGTCTGTGAATGACTCCCCGTACCTGTTGTCATTCTTCTAATGGTTGCTATCTGTCCTTATTGTACCTGCAGATAGGTGCTGACACGCTGTCCTTTAATTGGGTGACATTAAAGGACGCTAGGTGGCGGTCTCTCTTCTGAGCCTCACTGGGTGTTATTTTTCCCGTCTAGCCCAGCCCGCGTCTCGCTGCCTTTTGGGGCTGGGCCTGTGTGTGCTTTTCCCGTGCGGCTTTTTGAGATGACCGGCTTCCTTGCAACGGGTCGACCAGTTGTCTGTTTTTATGCACTAATCTCTGCAGGTTTTCCCCAGCATAACCTTGTTATTATCCTTCTTATAAGTTGATCCCTTTTTTTCAAAAATCATCCGGTATGCTTTTCTAAAGTCATTTTTTTGCAGCCTCTGGCAGGGGCATGGAATGTGTTTACTGATGGGTCTTCTACCAGGTGAGCTGATTTTGATATTCAGCCTGTTAATGCTAAATCTGCTCAGGTGGCTGAATTCATCGCCTTACAAATGGCCTTAGAGAAATATGCTGAAATATCCTTTTAACTTTTTTACTGGCAGTCAATATATAAGCAAAATTCTTGCTCCTTTGGAAACTGCAGCTTATATTGCCTTTGTATCTCAAGTCCAGATTTAGTTATTGGCTATTCAATCTTTGCTTTGAGCCCAATCTGTTCCCATTTACATAGGGTATTTGCAGGCTCATACTGATTTTCCTGGTCCCTTGAGCAAGGGGAATACATTGGCTGATCAGCTTACCCACCAAATTTGTACAGTGAGTCAAAAATTTTATAAAGCTACAGAAAAAGCTCATAAGCATTTTCATCTCAATGCTGAGTCTTTAAGATTTCATTTAAAGATTTCTCAAGAACAAGCCACTGATATTGTTTAAAAAATGTTCTCTGTGTACAGAACTTTTAACTGTTCCCCGTTTAGGAATTAATCCTTGTGGGCTTGCTCCTAATCATTTATGGCAAATGGATGTTACCCATGTTCCTTTTTTTGAGTGCATGCAATATGTTCATGTAACTGTGGATACATATTCTCATCTTATTTTTGCCTCAGCCCATACAGGAGAAAAATTACAAGATGTTAGAAGTCACTGTCTCCAGGCTTTTGTCTGGAACATAGGAGTTCCAAAAAACTGTAAAAACTGGCAATGGGCCAGCCTACACCAGTACTGGCTTTGCTAATTTTTGCTGAGTTCTCCATTTCTCATAAAACAGGAATACCCTATTCCTCAAGAACAAGCTATAGGGGAGCGAGCACATCGCTCAAAGCCTATTTGCATAAAACAAAAAAGGGGGAATATGGTTGCACCCCCAGAGACCATTTGTCTTTTATTTTATACATTTTAAATTTTTTGACTGTTGATGCTCAATCTCATCAATTTTTTGACTGCTTCGACTGGCATTGGTGGCCAGATTCTTCCAGGATGCCTCATGTCAAAAGGAAGAATCTAGCAGATGGCACCTGGTATGGTCCAGATCCTGTACTGGTGTGGGGAAGAGGGGCTGTTTGTGTTTTCCCACAGGATACTGACAGTCCAATATAGGTACCTGAGCGTCTGGTGCGTGCTGTGAATTTTTCTGTCCAGAAGCCTAAAGACAGTATAGAGCCAAGAGATCAAATAGACACTGGCTTGTCAACTGAAGAGTTGCTGGGATCCTGAGGAGCTGGCTGTGGTGGTCCAAATGCTAAGGATTATTCCTCTATAAACCCATCCCATGATTATGGTGGTGATTGCTCTGGCTGTCAGAGCGGCTATGGCTGCTAGAGTTTTCATTAGTCAGTTGCTTCTGCTAGCACAATGGATACCTTCTCAGGGCAGGTTGCAAATGCCTTGGCCATCCAAATTGAGCTAAATTTACAAATGAATATTGCAGTTAATTATGTATTGGTTGTGGTTGAAGGACACTGCTAGGTTATATAGCAAAAGGATTATTGCTGTTTTTCACAGACCCTGGAGTGCACTATTTACAAATTGGCTCTTGAGATTATTCTAGTTAACTATACCAGGGTTCCTCCCACCAGTGCTGAAATTTTACTTAAAGGGCTCCAATTTGTAGGCAGACTTATTAAGGACTGAGCAGGTACAGCCTCCTTAAGGAGTGCTTCTAGGTGCTGGAGTATCATCTTCATGGTTTCACGGTGCCAGAGCCAAAGGCAAGCTCAGGTAAATCTCTCTCTCTCTCTCTCTCTCTCTCTCTCTCTCTCTCTCTCTCTTTGGTTTTTCGAGACAGGGTTTCTCTGTGGTTTTGGGGCCTGTCCTGGAACTAGCTCTTGTAGACCAGGCTGGTCTCAAACTCACAGAGATCCTCCTGCCTCTGCCTCCCAAGTGCTGGGATTAAAGGCGTGTGCCACCACCGCCCAGCTCAGGTAAATCTCTTATGTGTTCTTTCAATCTCCAGGCCCTTGCCTGACTCATGTACTGTATAGTGGCACATCAACTGTACTGAGAGGGTAACACAGAATCAGGTGTTCTACCAGTATTGGGGTCTCAGAGATCAAACTAATGTCATCAGACTTGGCAACAGGAGCCTTTGCCCAATGGGCCATTTTGCTAGCACTTGACCAAAACTTCCTGCACAGTATTTATTTAACTAGTTTTTCCTCCTAATAAACACATTGCTCAATTGTACATGCTTCTGCCTCTTCATCTGTGTAATGCCTGTAAGACTGTTTTTATTGTTGTGTTTTCATAATTTATAATTTCATCTTTAGTCAGATATCATGGGTATTGGCAGTATATATTTGGCAGGAAATTGGGTCCCCCCCACCCCACACACAATCCTCTTTCTTCCATCTTTAAATTCAGGCAAGTGGTTGGTAATCTCAGGCTTTAGAAAGAAGAGGATAGGAGTAACAAAAGAGATGTCTTGATGGGGGGGCATTTTGGGGTTAGGGAAAAACATGGTGCCAGGGAAACTCTCAGAAACCCACAAAAATGACCCCATCTAAGACTCCTAGCAATGGTGGAGATGGTGCCTGAACTGGCCATCTACTGTAAGCAGATTGGTGACTTCCTAATTGGCATCAGAGATACTCTATCCAGTAACTGATTGAAGCAGATGCAGAGATCCACAGAAAAGTCTTGAGGAAGAAAGGGAGGAGGGATTGTACTACCCAAGGGGGTCTTGATGGGGGAACCCACAGAGACAGCTCATGGATTCTAAACCAACAGTCAGAGAGCCTGAATGGGACTGACCTAGGCCCCCTGCATGTGTGTGACCATTCTGTATCTTGGTGTCTTAGTAAGGCTTCTCACAGAGCAGAACTTCCCCTGGTAACTTGATGGATTCCCTGGCCCTGGCAGGGGAGGAACTTGGACCTGTCTCAACTTGATGGCCATGCTTTGTGCAAGCCCATAGGAGCCCTGTCCCTTTCTGAATGGAGATGGGGGAGGAGTGGATAGGGAGAGAGGTAGATGAAAAAGAAAGGGGACAGGAGGAGAGGGGGGAGGGAAAATTCTTGGTATGTAAAATAAATTTTAAAATGTTATTTAAATAAAAGAAAATAGAGAAGAGCACAGGCTTCTTTATAATGGAATAAGGGTGAGAAAATCTAAGAATAAAAGATAAATTAGGAACCACTGATGGATTTTAAAATTCGAGAGCACATACACATTGTTTGGTGAAAAGAAAAATTGGATAGAACACAATGTGGGAGAAGTTGTACAAATGGAAGCTGCAGGAAGGGTTAACTGCTGCTCAGGAGGAACAGAGATACAGAAAGCAGGTACACTGTGGATTCTGAATGTTGAATTTGCAGAAGAAAGGTTGCCCCTAAAGGGAAACCGGCATCAGAGCGGGCTGCTTCTGATGGGGACACAAAGCAGACCAACACAAAACAGTGTCACCTTACACAGAACAGAGAGGAGCCATCTAAACAGGTCAGCAGAGAAAGCAGGAGACATTGACAGAGTAGGAGGCAGGGAGGCAAAAACAATTGATGCAGTCATTCTTTCCAAGTAAGGTCAAGGACAAAACAAGGCACAATGAGTTCCCAAAGTGACCCGGTAAGGGTACATAAGGCGAAGTCGCAGGATAAAATGGCTGAAGACTCAAAGAGACAGAGAGACCAGAGAGGACCAGACAAGAAAGCTGAAATTTTAGATAAGAAAATCAAGCTGGGTTTCACTTTCTTTCGGGCCTGGAAGAAAGTACCCCATTAGAACCTAAGTGGGAAGGAATATTGCACATGGCATTGAGGAAACCAAAGACTGTAAAATACCCACAAGAACAAGTTCTGTCAGACTGAGGAGTGCCCAGCACTGAGTGGAACCAGGCCACATGTCTGTGTGACTTTCTCCTGCAGTGTTTGGCAGCCTGGGACTGGGAGGCAAGAAGGCAGATGACGGTACTTACCCATTCTTGGGAATTAGAATGGCAGCTCTTGGGCACGAGAGTGTGACAATCTAATAAAACGACTGACCCTAACGTCAAGGCTGCTTAGGCAAGCAAATGAAGCTCGAAGAGGGACTGACGATCTGTGACAGTGGTGTGCTATCAAGGGATGGGAAGTAATAATGAGACGGAGAACCAGATTTCATTAGCAGAGGAGACATGTGAGACTTCTAATGAAAGGCATTTGTGTGCAGAGTCTGTTGCAGTTTGTATTGGAACTGGTCGGGAAGAGAAAAGTCACAAAGTGATAATTCTAGAATTAAAGATTTGGGGTATGGTTGACCTCATCCAAAGCCACATAATCAATGCCTTCAATTTAATAATATGAATAGTAGCACACAGTGTAAGCTTTGACTAACTAAATAGTCAAAAAGATTCAAGTGTCCATCTGTCTTTACCTTTTGATTGATTATAGGAGGACTAAGCTGTATGAGCTATAATTAGTCCTATTTTTTCTTTTTTATATTTTATTGAGCTATACATTTTTCTCTGTTCCCTCCCTCTCCTGTCCCCTCCCCTGCTGACTGCTGAACTTGCCTAAAGGTGAGATGATCCTTTGGGGTCCCTGCTTCATGAAAGAGTCTGCTAGACATTCTGCAGGATACAGAAGAAAAAAAGGGACAAAGAAACTGCCAATATAGGTGAAACTGTCTTTGAGTTTTCCTGCTTCATGAACATTCATGCTGGATATTATGGGTCTGTAGACTGAAGATAGATGTCCCAATGGTACAGAAAAACTTTGGTTGGCTTTCAAGGCAGCGAGATGTCTGTCCATTCTAGAGTTTTGGAAGTTGTTTACAATGCATCTCCTGTTTACTTAAGTAATATTATATCCTTCTGGAATCTTTGATGAAGTTGAAGAATTTATAATGATAGTTATAGTTTTCATGAGTTATGATAATAGATAAAGTAGATATAAATATTGTAACTGTAATTTTTGCTTGATACCTGTTATATGTAAGTTTACTATGTTAAAGTTATAACCTTCCTTTTTATTTAAACAGAAAACAGGAGGTGATGTGGGAGTCCCTTCTATGTGTTGTAATTGCCATTAATGAATAAAGAAACTGCCTTGGCCTGCTGATAACACAGAACTTAGGTAGGTATGGAGGACTGGACTAAATGGGGAGAAAGAAGGATGGAGTCAGAGAGATGCCATGGAGCCGCTGGAGTCAGACATGCTGAGTCTTTGCTGGTAGACCACAACATCGTGGTAATAAACAGATTAATATAAATGGGTTAAATTAAGATGTGAGAGTTAGCCAATAAGAAGTTAGAGCTAATGGGCCAAGCAGTGATTTAATTAATACAGTATCAGTGAGGTTATTTCAGGATGGGAGGCTGGGATGTACAGGTGGCCTGCTGCTACTCTCTGTTGTAACTACCACCAACTTGTAAAGACCTTTTCTTCCATGAACAAGGTTCATGACCAACAGTAGCTAACTGACATAAAGACAGATGTTTAGAAATCATTTGACATACGTACCATAGCTATTTAACCAAACAATAGACGTTAACTCCTGGCTAGGATCTATGACAACTGTATATATGTTATTTATTTATTTATTTATTTATTTATTTATTATTTATTTATTTTTGGTTTTTCAAGACAGGGTTTCTCTGTAGCTTTGGAGCCTGTCCTGGAACTCCCTTTGTTGACCAGGCTGGACTCGAACTCATAGAGATCCACCTGCCTCTGCCTCCCGAGTGCTGGGATTAAAGGCGTGTGCCACCACTTGTTCCTCATTCACAGGCTTTGTTGTAGGGGATAAACAGGTTTCAGATATAACTTCAGAGGTTTACAGTTTTAGCACTGAAAATGCAGTCCTGATGAACTGATAGGGCCATGACTGCAAGAAGTTTTCTGTAGTGCTTAACTTTCTGCTGATTTTACTGGTCCCAGCTTTAAAACACAGGTTAGGATAAGAGAGGGAATAGAACCCTATAGGTATGTTCAGTTTCATCCTCCTCCACTCACTCGACCTCTTTTGTTCAATGAATTTAGACTTAAATGTTTGTTTCATCTGGCTAAAACCATGCCGTAGGAAAAATGACTTTTAATCAAAGACTTTTGCTTTGACAACAAGTGTAAACCTGTCCCAGTTGTTTTAAAGACACCTGCAGGTTCCTGGGACATGTTCTGCTACTGTGTCAAGAAATTTGGTCTGCTGGAAACAGTCTCCAGAGCCCCTCTTTGACCCTACCTATTTTCAAGCACATTTTGTAGGTTCACTCCTCTTGCCACAGGGGGTCCTCCAGATACATCAGCTCCGGCATCATCTTCATGGATGCTAACTGGGCAAGTAATGGTAGGTTGATCTCAGCCACAAGCCCACTAATAAAGGCACATTATCTGTTAACTTTTATTAACACCTTTAGAGGATGGATGTATTCACCACCTTTGTTGAAGTAGCAGATATGATGCCTCAAGTACTTCTGAAGAACACATCATCCATCCATTTGGCATGCTACCTCCAGCTCCCAAGCTCCTGGGACATCAGTGCTGGTACCACCTTTCCACATTAGAGCAGACATCTATCGAGCAACTGGGACCTAGTTTTCCAAACATGTCACAATAAAGAGCATATCTACTCTCATGTCTCACTCTTTCAGTCTTTTGTACAACCAGGGTACTTATCTGCTCCATTCTTTCTGCCAGTCTTCTTTCTTCCCATGGCTAGTCCAGTTCATAGGGCTGGTGATAATCTATTGTTTCCTTACCAGCCTTTCTTCTTACCCTCCTTAAGGAACAGATGCCTGAGGTCTCTAGGATGACAATTAGCTGCTTTTCCACGCATACCACCTGATAAGCCTGGGCCCACAGACTCCTATCTACCCCTTCCCCTTGTTGTCCCATGCCTCCAGGAATTAGTCAGACTTGAATGTGTACCCATATATCTAAGAACTCTGGGATGTTTATATGGAAGCCCCACCCAGTCTCATTCCTCCCATTCCAGACCCCACCCCTTCAGAAAGCCTGTCAAGGGTCAATTCCTCCTCTGACAAGCACAGGACTGTGCCTACAATACTTATGATGCAATAACCCACCTGCCTCATGGTTACCCCTCATGGTATTCTACTTCCTCACTGAGGCCACCCAGGAGCTGCTTTGGACATTAACTGTAGACTTTTAATTCAGCTTGATCTGATTTTTTGCATCTACAGAAAGACTTAATATCGGGGTATGGAAACATTTCAAGTATAAATGAGAAATTATTAGATGAAGGTTTTAAAACAATTGGATATTATTTTAAGAAAAATGTATTCTTTAATATGTCTTTTTACTAAAATTGCTAGATAGCTAATTTTCAGTGTGTTTTCACCACAATTTCCAGGTATCTAGTTAAAAATTAGCAGGTTTGGAGGGAGAGAGGTTTAAGCAGTCCCTAGGTGAGCCCTCCTTCCGTCAGGCCCCCGGCTTGGGGTGCCCCCCTTCCCTATGGCTGGACACCTGGCTTCAGACTTCACCTTCTCACCCCCACCTGGTGGGGGTGATAGGTCGGGAGGGCTGGAGCCAGGCTGTTTGGACCCTCAGACTTGGATAAGCTTCCAAGGGCCTCCAGGTGGGCCTGGAATCGGGCCAGAGGTTGGGCCAGGCTAAGAGGTGTTGGGGAATCTCCTCTTGTCCCCCGCCGTATGAATTCTGAGGAGGGATGGCATACTGTGGACCTCAGGTTGGACTGGGCCTAGTGCCCCAAGTTGGCCTGGAGACTTCGCAGCCTGAGGATCAGGCAGGAGCAGGAGTGGAGAGCAAGTAGGAGGGGGCCTCCCCTGAGCCCGGCACTGTCCGCCTCGGTGCTGTGAAATTGGAGAAGGTGGAACCAAGTCACGAGGAGTCCCAGGACATGAAAGATCTGCAGAAGGAGCTAGAGCAGTTTGCCAAGGTGCTGAAGCAGAAGAGGATCACCTTGGGGTACACCCTGGGTATTCTCTTTGGAAAGGTGTTCAGCCAGACCACCATCTGCCGCTTTGAAGAGCTGCAACTCAGCTTCAAGAACATGTGCAAGATGCGCCCCCTGCTGGAGAAGTGGGTAGAGGAAGCCGACAATAACGAGAACCTTCAGGAGATATGCAAAGCGGAGACCCTGGTGCAGGTTTGAAAGAGAAAGCGGAAGAACATTGAGAACCGCGTGAGGAGGAACCTGGAAAGCATGTTTCTGCAGTGCTCGAAGCCCACCTTTCAGGAGATAAGCATTATCGCCAAGTAGCTCTGCCTGGAGAAGGATGTGGTCCAGTGTGGTTTTGTAACCGTCGCCAGAAGGGCGAAGATCAAGCACTGATTATTCCCAAGGAGAAGAGTATGAGGCTGCCGGGTCCCCTTTCCCAGGGGGACCTGTATCTTTTCCTCTACCCCCAGGGCCCCATTTTGGTGCCCCAAGCTATGGGAGCCCCCACTTTACCACACTCTACTCTCCAGTCCCGTTTCCTGAGGGCCAGGCCATTCCTACTGTTCCAGTAGCTGCTCCGGGCTCTCCCATGCATTCAAACTGAAGCGCCAGCCCTGCTTGGGGATGAGGTGAGCTAAGACGAGGGGGAGAGAGGTAGACAGAACCTGGAGCCACCACAGTTTTGGGGTGAAGCTCCTTTACTGAGGAGGGGTCGCAAGCACAAAAAGGGTGGGGAAGATGAAGTTCAGTGATGCTGTTTTGATCGTGAGCCTGTCACTCATTTTGTTCTTAAATAATAAATAAAGCCTGGGACACATTGGATGGCAAAAATAAATAAATAAATAAATAAATAAAATAAAATTAGTAGGTTTGAAAGCTATAGAAGACTGGATTCCTGCTTAACTATGCTTTGGATATAATACCATGTGTTCTTGTTAACACTTAACTTTTTAAAGAAGAAAGAAGCATCAAATTATCACTCCATGGATTTTAAAATATTGTGATCAATCACCAGTAATCTCCTTGACAAAAGGGTCATGCAGTTCATAATACCTTCTGACAAGAACTCCAGAGAGGTTCACTGGCACAACTAAAGAAGCCTATGAGTAGAAGAAAATCAAGTATTACACCCTGATCAGAGCAGCATGACTCCAGAGGGAGAAAATAAACATGATGCATGTGAAACATAGTAAGAAGGGAGGACTGTCTCCCGGATGAGATATGCTTTAATATCCCCAGAAGCCCCTCTGACTAATGTAGTTGCTTGCAGACCTTCACTGCTAAGATACCTGTTTTATGCCTTCCAACCCAGAAACATTTTCTTTTTTTTTAATATTTATTTATTTATTTATTATGCATACAATATTCTGTCCAGACCTCATTACAGATGGTTGTCAGCCACCATGTGGTTGCTAGGAATTGAACTCAGGACCTTTGGAAGAGCAGGCAATGCTCTTAACCGCTGAGCCATCTCTCCAGCCCCCATTTTCTTTTTTTTTTTCTTTCCTGATCTTATCTCAGCACAATGGACCAAACCCTAAGCTGCATGCCCTGAAACCCTAGACATTCTTTCTGAATACATCCCATTTCCCATTAGATTGTTTACAGGATTCTTTTACTAAATCTGAGAGTGTTTTTTATTATAACTTAAAAAGCCTAATTTCCCCTATTTATTCTTTCTACAAGGAGCTGGGGGCTATCTCTAGCTTGTCTACTCTATTCGTTTGTTTTGGGTTTTGTTTCATTTTTCATTTCCATATTTTGATGTGATCTAACTCAAGTATCTGAGTAATGTTTATTTTATCTAAGAAGACCTGAAAAATGAAAACATCTGTTTCCAATGATTTGGGTTTGTAAAACGAATGGAGAGGTTATTTTCTTAAAGTGAGATTCAGAGCTCTGTATTCACACTAATCCTCAGAGAAATTGTTAACAATTCTGTGATCTTGAAATGTATCTTCTGGGTGGCTGGAGAGATGGCTCAGAGGAATAGAGCACTGGCTGCTCTTCCAGAGGTCCTGAGTTCAATTCCCAGCAACCACATGGTGGCTCACAACCATCTGTAATAAGATCTGGTGTCCTCTTCTGTACTGCAGGATACATGAAGGAAGAAACCTATATATACACAATAAATAAAAATCTTATTTTTTTAAAAAAGAAATGTATCTTCTGTAGACCACAGAATAGACTTTAGGTTTTATCACTCAAAACTTCCCTTCCTGATAATATTTAACAACTACTTTCCAAATTCACCATGCAAGCTACAATTTCTCCACATCCCCCATCCAAGGTAGTAAGGCTAATTTAAGGCCATACATTGAAGCAAAAATTCATGATTCAAATTCTCTTGTACCAATAATGTTTCCTCCTTTTTTATTTTTGGTCCTAATATTGTCTTCACTACTCACTCATACATTTGTATTTTTTCTACTCTGGCAACTTTAATGCAAATTTTTTGTCCTAACTCCTTTCTTGTTAGTGAATTCAAGGATGATTCATTTAATATTGCTATAGTCTAAACAGACAGTGTAAATTAGATGTATTATAGTCTCTGGAATGGTTTTGACTAGCTGCAAAGGGGAAATCTCAGGTGATAATGCTACAAATAACATCAATGTTCTGTAACAGTATGTGCTAATGTAGTCCCTCTGGAGGGCAGAAAAATATTTTTTTCAAGAATCCTGTGGGTTGGCTGCTATTAAAAGGTGTTGGGCAGGTGAGACTTATGTAGCTGGTCCTCTAACAGGTGAGAGAGATTACCTCCACATTGTGAGTCCAGACATACATTACTACAGATTTGGTAAATATACATATTTTAATATGTTTCAATACACTGTGTGAAATATATGTTTACTCCACTATGCTTTGGAAAAGAAACATTAACTTTAAAAGGACAGTATACTTTTAAAGGATTATTGTTATGATAAATATGAAGTCCTGTCTTTGGAATGAAGCAAATCTCTAAAGTCAATAAATACCACGTAAGAAATGGATATGTGAAAGTTAATCATTATTGTGTGGGAAGAATAGGATACATCTGATATATTAAAATTTAAGATTGTTTCTTGACCTGCTAAAGTATAGAAACATTCCCAAATGTTTTTCTGTAACATTTCTGTTTAAGATCAGATTGACCAAGAACTATTCATGTACACGAAAAACCCAGAAGATTGTATCTCTAACTAAAATTTGGAGAAAAAGTTTGATATGGAATAATGGACAGCACTTCTGGGAGCAGCAGCTTTGTGATGAGCAAGTACAATACTTGAGCAGAGGACTGTATGTCATTGCATAGTATGAATATTCTTTACATGCTTCTAAGGTGATATTATAATAGATATACACCTGAAATTTACTTTAAGAAGTTGACTAACATCTTAAATTTAGATAAATTTCAGACAAACCAAAATGGTAAGGACACATTTTACATATGCAATTAATAATAATAATAAGTAATAATAGTATAGGTGTAATAATAATAATGTATGGGGTGTTCCTGAAATCTCACTGAGAAACTGCTTTTATATGAATGTCAGGTATCACCTTTTCAATCCTAAATCCTTCACAATGTACCTGCTATCTGTCTAGTAAAACTCAAAAAAACCTTGCATAGTAATTACTGACAATTGAGGGAACTAGATGCAGAAAGTCTACTTTAAATGTATTGAATTTGTGTGTTTCTGTATCTCTGCCCAGGAATTTCCCATTGCTCATTTTTGATGATATAGCATGAATCATGGGATTAAGTAACATAGCTTGAGAGGTTTGAGAAGGGTTTATTATGTAACTCTTTAATTTAAGCTCTAAAATGCTAAAGAAATTATGACAGCTAGTTAATATTCTCAGACTGTGCTAACTGATGAATAGAAGTATATTTAGGAGTGAGAGTCTCTGAAAGACACAAAGACAGTGCCACTGAATTCAGGACAGGTGATAAGATAGCATCCTGGAAAAGCAGATTCTTCCCAGTACAGTCTCTTCAAAGCAGTGTAGATCCATGGAAGGGGCCAACAGACACTAATTTCCATCTTTCTGTATTTGCTGCCTTTTGTGGTTTGCTGTTATTTCAGATCTTATCCATCACATCCAATACCTACATAACCTGAGTTTACTATATTTTAACCAGTGTAGCCATTCTAAAGTTATTTGATCTTATTTGAAAAGTTTAGGTTAAGTACAGTTGTTTCCAGAAATTACGCTGTATTCTCCTGCTGTTTGTATTGAGGACATTGAGGTACATTTTAATGACTAATAACCTGAAAAATTGAATTTTTTGCTACTTTTGGGGAGAAATGGAGACAGATATTATTTATAGGTATAAAAACCAAAATATAAATAACAATAATAAATAAAACTCCAAACTAAAACAAAACACCCACAAATCCAAAGATTAAACAAATAAATATGCAAACAAACAATAAACTCATAGTATAGTCAAAGGTGAATATTGTTTTTAACATTATCCTTGCATGCTTCAAAGGTCAAGTACTGATGTCTCAGTTTGTTATGTTAAAACAGCCATTCTTCCGGAAGACAGCATCTCATACTATTCTAAGACGTACAGCACATGGGCCCTTCCATTCCAAGTCATTTAGGAAACTCATTAAGATATTTTTATAAATCTCAGTTTTGTTGGTTCTGTTTGAGTTTTTGTCTTGAATGAATTTGTTATCTTCTGTACATGATTGATAAAATCATCAATACATTAGTTATGTGAATGTCTTCATAATGTGAATGACATTAACGATATTAGATAATTATCACTGCATTCAAATTTTAATAGAGACTATTTCACTTGAAACACCACGAACCTTCTACATTGCAAAAGACACTGAATTTATCTCTGAGAGTATTGCTGAAGATACGTAGATTTCCACAAAAGAAGCTATGTGAAAGGTATGCATAATTATATTTTTCCAATAATGCATAATTTTATGAAAAAGTAAAAAATAAATTCTAAAGAAGTAACTTTATAAACAAACTACAAGTAGAATGTGGATATGAGAAATATATTTTTCTTAAAATACTTCCTCATACCACATAGAAAATTAATTTCTTTATTGACTAGAAATGAATTATATTACATTTACTTTCTTATTCGAAAAATCTTGGAGTTCTTCTATTTAGAGAGATGCAAAACAATTTTTACCCGTCAAATGTAATCATACTTGTCTTTATACATGTTTCTTGTTTGAAGCTTTAAATCTATCACGGATGGAAAAATGATTAAGCAAGACTGAACTTTGTATAAATTAGTCATTAAATGCTTGATGAAGACTCACAATTATATTTATGTTATTCAAATATGAATCTATAATTTTTAGTTTATTTTTAAATATTTACCTGAATGCATAAAGAAACTAACTTCATTATAGAAGTTGACAATATATAGATTGATGATAAACAGACCAAAAGCTATATAGTCAATGAAACTGTAAATCATTAGTATTTATAGGAGTGAGTTTTTCTTCATAATTTGGTCTTGAAAGACCACCTTATATCCTCAGGTTTATTTTTCATTTTATAGAAAAATTTTAAGTAGGAAGGTGAAGGCGTAAGTCACAAACAATGCCACACCAATTCGGGGTTATGATTATTAGGGTGGTATTTATTTAAAGGGGAAAAAACTTACAGATCACTGTCCCAGGCAACAGCCCTCTACACAACCAGGAAAGGAGTCTAGTTCGCAGGCGGAGCAGGAAGTGAAGAGAGAGGAGAGGGAAGTGGCCGCTTTTTTAAAGGGAGAGAAACCACGCCCCAATGGGCTGGTACCTCAGCGGTGATAGGCTGGAGGAATGGGAGGATCTCCCGCAACACCTCCCCCTTTGTTTAAATAAGAGAGTTCTAAACCTACTATGAAATTATATACAATAAGTACAAATATCCTATTCTAACTAGCTTAGGTCTTGTATAATAAATAACTTGGCCAAGTCATGAGAGAAAGTAACTACATTTATATAGTCTTCAACCCCATTAAAGATCTGAGAAGGGAAATAATGTTACCTGGGTAATTAGGAAGTTCAGTAAAACAACTTCCAAAACATGCAACAAATCACAGAGACAACTGGCTACCTGGGCAATCACCCAAAATCACGTTAGCAGCGTTGAAGCAACCAACTTTGGCTAAGGCCTAACATAACTGACATACCATTTTCAAAGGCAAGCAACTTTTCAAAACTATCTTACCCTGTCTTGGCAGGATATGACAGCCCTGTTTTATCCATTGATGCACGCTCTGTATCTTTGTCAATTGTTGAGGTATGGGCATTTCTTTGCCCCAAGGCCAGTTCTGCCAAAAAGAAGGCTCCAGGTGGAGTGTCTTTGGTGCTCAACATTCTCTCGGGAATAGAGTGGTGTTGCCAGGAGCAATTGTGTCTCACTACCACAAAACTCTGAGTTAGATTAAAGGCCATTTTCTACAGCTCTTTGAAGAAGTTGAAGATTATCTATCTATACTGAGTATAATCTCTATATATCTAAAGAACCTGATTAGTCTATTATAAATGACAAACTTAGATGACTATTAGTCTATATAATTCTCAATATCTATCTAACTTAAAGACTAAGACAATAAACGACTGTGAAACAAATGAGGACAATGACCTCCAAATATAAACAATGTACAAATATACATTGCAGTAGGTAAATATATATCAATACACAATCATTATATAAGTATCTTAATCAGAGGTAGAAATGTACACTGCAATATGGTAAATATATACAACATATATATATATATCAATACAATATATGTCAATACATAAAAAATGTTTTAAACAGAGGTAGAAACATGCATGCGTACAATAGTCAATATAATTTAACTTTGTATCAATATACAAGAATCTATACCAATGTATTTGTCTAAAAACAGTAACTCACAATTACAAATCTATTATCCCATCATCCCTCTTTTTTGTTTCTTCAAAATGATCCCTGAGCGTATAAAATTCCTCCCCCAACCCTCAATCGTACACTAATTATAATCAACCCCTAAATGATGTCCCTAAACCCAAGGGCAAACTTTACTGGGAGAGGGGACGTCGTCCTCTAGAATTACTTCCAGCTGTCATGGGGGCAATGTTCTTTCTGGGGGATCCTGTGAAAGTAAAATGATGGTTAAATTTCAAGATCAATGTCTTTTAAAATTGCCAATAGTCTCTGAGTATTTTGTGCAGGTCTGGCCAAAATGTTGTATAAGATGTGCACCATTTCAGCTAACCAAGTTGGAACTGTCTTGTGCAGCTGGTACCAAAAGCAGGTCTTGTAGTAGCGCTATCAGTATCATGACGTCATATCAACCAGGTGGAGTTGTTGTTATGGGGCCCCATCTTCTTCCTGGAAACTTCAAATGTCACTTCAGGAAAAACTCATTGTTCATTATGAAAAACTTAAACATTAATCATATAGACATATATAGACATATATATATTCAATGAAAGACATGATAGATATATTCAATGAAAAGTATGATAGATATGAAGAAAAGCAAAGATGTTTTCTAAACTCATATTTCTTTCTGTCCCATATCATGGCTCTTGACATGAGACAGAAACTCCAGAAACTCTGGGTTTTTCTCTTACTAACAGGCTTGGAATTGGAGAGGGACTGAGCCAGAGTCCAACTTCAAAACCAGCTTTATAAATTTAGAAATATGGTTTAATATTACTTACACAACCCATTCAGTTGTCTTAATATTTCCTATTGGGCAGGTATTTTTCCATCTGTCAGTATCCAAACATCCAGGGTCCCTTGAATTTCTCGAAGATGAGTGTTTTCCTGTGGAGATAAGAACAGAACCCTGCCCCCATTCTATATGTTTTTCTTACCACCTGTATGAATATCATCGTTGTGGATGAGTTGTCATTTCTCCTTTCCAAGAGGTTTCTCCTCTTCAAATCAAAACCTTATTAATTTTGATGGTATCCACAATTTTTCTTCTCCTGTGGAAACAAGAGCAAAACCCCTTCCCCAACGTAGCACATCTCCTGGCTTCCACTGAGAGGTCAGCACATCTTTGAAATAAATCGGTTGATTTAGTTCAGCAGACTTTTCCATTATCCAATGTCTTTCTGCTGCTGTCGTTCCTTTCTCATTAGCGTTAAGAAAATTCAAGGTTAATAAAGCATTATGTAATCTATTTCTGGGGGTATTTTCAGTCCCTTTCTGTTTGTTCAGCATATCCTTTATAGTACGATTTGATCTTTCTATAACTGCCTGACCTGTAGGATTATTTGGTATACCTGTAATGTGTTTTATATTATAATAATCAAAAAAGCGTTTAATTTTCTTAGATACATATGCTGGACCATTATCTGTCTTTATTTGTGCAGGTGGCCATAACTTCCAATAAATGTGTGATTACTGAATCAGCCTTTTCTGAGCTCAGGGCAGTAGCCCATTGAAAACCTGAATACGTGTCTATGGTATGGTGTACATATTTTAATTTACCAAATTCCATAAAGTGGAACACATCCATCTGCCAGATTTCATTTCTCTTAGTACCCTTTGGGTTACTCCCTGCAGGCAACGGTGTTTGATTATAGAAAGAACAAGTAGGACATCTCTTTATAATGTCCTTAGCTTGTTGCCAAGTAATGGAAAATTCTTTCTTTAGGCCTTTACTATTGACATGATGCTTCTTATGAAATTCCGAGGCCTGCAACACACTTCCAATCAATAATTGATCAATCTCAGCATTGCCTTGGGCTAGAGGACCAGGCAGACCTGTATGGGACCGGATGTGTGTTATGTACATCGGACAAAGCCTGTTCCTGATTATGTCTTGTACCTGGATAAACAATGAAGTCAACTCTGTGCCATCTGGTATAAATTCAGCGGTTTCAATATGCAAGATAACTCTTTCTGCATATTGTGAATCTGTAACTATATTAAGAGGTTCTTTAAAATCCCTTAGCACCATAAGAATGGCATATAATTCTGCCTTCTGGACAGAATTATAAGGGCTTTGTTCCACCTTACTCAATTCATCTGACTTGTAACCTGCTTTCCCTGATTTATTTGCATCAGTATAGAACGTACGGGCTCCAGTTATTGGAGCATCACGTACAATTCTAGGAAGAATCCAAGAAGTTCTTTTTATGAGATTAAGTCCATCACTTTTGGGATAGTTGCTATTAATTTCTCCCAAAAAGTTAGCACAAGCTCTTTGCCACGGTTCATTGTCTTCCCATAACTTTTTTATTTCTTCAGTAGTAAAAGGCACTATAATTTCTGCTGGGTCTATACCTGCTAGTTGACAAAGTCTCAGCTTACCTTTTATAATTAATTCAGAGACTTTTTCCACATAAGTTTTTAATTTTTTACTTGGTTTATTAGGTATAAATATCCACTCTAAAATAATATCTTCCCTCTGCATTAGAATCCCTGTAGGAGAAATTCTGGAAGGCAATATGACTAGGATGCAGCTAAGATTTGGGTTCACCCTATCCACATGTGCCTCCTGTAATTTTTCCTCAATCATTGTCAGTTCCTTTTCTGCTTCAGCTGTCAGTTTTCTTGGACTATTCAAATCTTTATCACCATCTAAGGTTTTGTTTAAATGAACTATTAGATCAGGTGTTATCCCAACAGCTGGTCGTAGACTGGAAATGTCTCCTAACAATCTTTGGAAGTCATTAAGAGTCTTTAACCGGTCTCTCCTAATTTGTGCCTTTTGCGTTTTAATTTTCTCTAACCCTATTCTGTAACCTAGGTAATTAATAGAATTTCCTCTTTGAATCTTTTCAGGGGCAATTTGTAATCCCCATCTAGGCAAGACTTTCTTTACTTCTTCAAACATCCTTTCTAAAGTATCTTTATTTGAATCAGATAACAAGATGTCATCCATGTAATGATAAATGATGGACTTGGGGAATTGTTTACGAATTATTTCCAATGGCTTACTTACAAAATATTGGCACAGTGTAGGACTATTGAGCATACCCTGTCCATTGATATCTCCTATTAGGCTGAGAATTATTATAAGTAGGCACTGTGAAGGCAAATTTTTCTCTATCCTTTTCTTGTAACTGTATAGTGAAAAAACAATCTTTCAAATCAATAACTATAAGAGGCCATCCTTTTGGTAACAGAGAAGGCAAAGGAATTCCAGATTGTAGTGGGCCCATAGGTTGAATTACTTTGTTGACAGCTCTTAGATCTGTCACCATTCTCCATTTACCAGATTTCTTTTTTACAACAAACACAGGAGAATTCCAAGGGCTGGTTGATTCTTCAATATGGTGAGCATCTAGTTGCTCTTGCACCAGCTGTTCCAATGCCTGTAGTTTATCTTCAGCTAGAGGCCATTGTTTGGTCCATATTGGCTTCTCAGTTAGCCATTTTAAAGGTAGGGCTGTTGGTACCTCTAAAGGTTTGGTATTTGCTGTATGTTCTTGTACAGCCTGAATGGCTGGTGACCTTTTTCCATAATACCTCATCATATCCTTCCCAGAATTATGAGTTCCTGGAAATACAGGAATGTTAATCTGGGTATTCCATTGCTGTAGCAGGTCACGGCCCCATAAATTTATGGCAATATTGGCTATATATGGCCTTTGTCTTCCTATTTGCCCTTCGGGCCCTATGCATTCAACCCATCTTGTGCTTTGTTTTACACGAGATAGGGTTCCAATTCCCAGGAACTGAACATCTACCTCTTGAAGAGGCCAATTCGGATGCCAAGATTCTGGGGTAATGATACTTACATCCGCACCTGTGTCTAATAAGCCTTCAATAAAAGTGCCATTTATACAGACTCTTAGCTTTGGTCTTTGATCATTAATAGAAGTCTGCCAAAATATATGTTTACTCTGTCCTATTGGGTTTTTTGACTCATCCTCCACACATAATTCTTCATTTAGACCAGTATTACTTTTTACAGCAGAAATTGGAGCTTTTAATTTTCTTGGTGAGGCACGTTCTCCACTGTGACTGGGAATGACTGGGCCACTTTTGGCTTGGGGGCCTGCGAGAGGCCCCCCAAGGAGTTTCCCGATGATATCGGATTGCCCCGTCTGTCTGTTGTTGACTTACATTCGTTGGACCAATGCCTGCCTTTACCGCATCTCCTACATATACCTGAAGGCTGAGGTCTCCTATTTTTGTCATTCCCAGAAGAGATATTATTCCTAGAAATTCTTTGCCTGCAATCCCTTTGCAAATGTCCTAATTTACCACAATTAAAACACCTGGCAGTTTGACGTCTCCTCATTGCTTTGGAAATCGCTTCTCCTACCCAAGATTCATCATTATAGCTAAATGTCTCAACATTCATCGTATGCTGAATCCATTCATCCATAGGTGCTGATCTAGACTTTAAAGGTCCAATTATCTTTTTGCATTCTATGTTTGCATTCTCAAAAGCTAGAGATTCAAGAAGTATTCGTCTAGCTTCTGGGTCTGTTACCCCTATGTCCAGAGCCTTAATTAATCTTTGCAAAAAGTCAATAAAGGGTTCTCTCTGTCCCTGCCTAATTCTGGTATATGATTCAACCCTTTTTGCTGGATCTTGTATCCTATTCCAAGCATTTAAAGCTGCTTGGTGACATAGACACAGTACTTCATCGTCATAAAGAGCTTGGACCTGTGGATCAGCATATTCTCCTGCACCAAGAATTTGATCTTGGGAAACCTCAATACCTTTTGCTCTTCCTTGCTGTTCCATATGTTTGGATTCTTCTCTGAAATAAATTCCAAACATCAAGGAAGGTCCATTATCTAAAACTGCAGACACTAACTGATGGAAATCATGGGGAGTAGCTCTAGCATTAGAAGCCCAAGTCCTTATCATTTCCTTTACATATGCATTGTGCAAGCCAAAATTAACAACAGCTTGCTTAATTTCTTTCAGATCACTCATTGCTATTGGCATCCATCTAGCTTCTCTGACTCCCTTTGAACCTTTAGAAGTTGATGCTTTTTCAGAATTAAGTATAGGGTATGTCGCTAGAACCCTGGGTAAGCCAGTTCTAATAGCTGGTGGAGGCATTGTATCCTGTCCTTGTGCCTCCTTACTCTGTTCACCAGCTACAATAATTTCCCCAATCTTTTCAAATATTTTTATCATTGTCTCTCTTAAATCCTGAATCTCCTGACCTGTATATATTTCCAGTGATTTCACTGAGGTATCAATTTTTTGGTCCCCATTCTGCACCTGTGATTCCAAAGCTTTAATTTTTTCCTTCAAAGATAACATGTCCTCCTTAAACTTTTCTTGTATATCATGTAGATTCCCATCTTGGAGGTACATTCTGTCTGTTACCTTATCAAAACTTTGTGATAAAGTCTGAAGGTCAAATTCAACAGCCTGAACCCTTTCAGGTAACTTTCTAATACCCTTGGATATGGAATCAATTTTGTCTGTCATAGTATCCACTTGTTCAGATAACCTCTGATTTTCAATAATTTTAATCCTGTCAATTAGTTGTTCATTATTAGTTCGTAAAGATTCTATCATTCTTAGGAGTGCCATATTCTTCTGTTCATTATTAGTTTGTAAAGATTCTATCGTTTTTAGGAGTGCCATATTCTTCTGTTCATTATTAGTTTGTAAAGATTCAATCGTTCTTAGGAGTGCCATATTCTTCTGTTCATTATTAGTACGTAAAGATTCAATCGTTCTTAGGAGTGCCATATTCTTCCTTAATGATAGAATATGGAAAAGAAAACTGAGGCCTAGTAACAAGCAAATTAAGGTATCCCCATAATCATATAAACCTTGTATGATGTAATTCATTGTATTAGTAAATATAAGTTTACTAATCCATTGTATTAGTGAAAACAAAGCAGTAAAATTTGCGTTAGAAACGAAAACTGCCATATTACCTATTATCCAGCAGGTGGCGCTGTTGCAGAGTCGTGGTGAAAACATGGTCCTGTTTCAGTGCCTTAGTAGATGTTAAAAACTGGAAAATGCAAGTTTCTCAACAAAGTAAATGTAATTAAATCAATTCCTGAGACGGAACCAGAAACCCAGAATCCAGAGGTAGAGAAGAGCAATCTGGAAGCCGCTTATGCCTCCACGTGACAGAGTCACCCTGAGGGGTTGCAGCTTTCAGCAACCGCGTGCTCTGGTTCGTGCCACTTAAGAGCTGTGCTTGCAAGGGAGATTTAAAAATGACTCAGAAAAGAGCAAACCACGCGGGTAGAGACTATGCGGGCCTGTGGAGTTTAAATCCACGTGGGGAGTCCAAGGCCGCCGCTTCAAGGCACAGGCGGCGGCTGAGGAAGGGAGGGCTCCCGCCTAGCCAAACTCGCGGCTGCCAAGCCAGACTCGCAGCTGTGAGCGGGGAAAGGAGAGGTTCTGAAACCAAACGTTGGGTGCCAAAATGAAGGCGTAAGTCACAAACAATGCCACACCAATTCGGGGTTATGATTATTAGGGTGGTATTTATTTAAAGGGGAAAAAACTTACAGATCACTGTCCCAGGCAACAGCCCTCTACGCAACCAGGAAAGGAGTCTAGTCGCCGGCGGAGCAGGAAGTGAAGAGAGAGAGAAGAGGGAAGTGGCCGTTTTTTTAAAGGGAGAGAAACCACGCCCCAATGGGCTGGTACCTCAGCGGTGATAGGCTGGAGGAATGGGAGGACCTCCCGCAACAGGAAGGCTTTAGTCATGATTTTGAAATTCAGATATCAACATTTGCTTCCCTGTGGTTTGAGTTCTTGTCAGAGATCAACCATAAATTTTGTTATGCTTTTATCATTAACACCCAAAAGTGAGTAGCTTGATTAGACATTTTTATATTTTTTTAAATATTGGACTAGAACTTTATTCAAAATAAGAAAAATAGATTATAAAAATCATACCCCATCAGAAGTTTTGCCCATGAACAATTAGTTAAATAAAAAAGGAAAGGATATACTACTTCATGTTATATTAATTGAAGTGTAAATTTAATAAGAACCATGCTAAAGTCAGTGAGTTTATATATGGATAGTATTGTGGAAAAAGTGTTAATTTCATGAGCTTCTGTGATATTAATACAGATCATGAAAAGCAATTTAATAATCAAGAAGTAAAATATATAAGTATAGGAAAAAATACGTTTATTTTAACTATGTCATACTACTTGTTAAAATTAGTTTATCTTTTGTAGATGACACATTTTATACACTTTCCTTCTCATTCATGAGCCATGCAGCTAAGTATCAATGTGACTAATTTTCTTCTCCTTGGCTTAATATAGGACCCCAGGAGGAAGAACATAGTGTTTGCCATTTTCCTCTTTTTTTTTTTTTTTCGAGACAGGGTTTCTCTGGTTTTGGAGCCTGTTCTGGAACTAGCTCTTGTAGACCAGGCTGGTCTCGAACTCACAGAGATCCGCCTGCCTCTGCCTCCCAAGTGCTGGGACTAAAGGCGTGCACCACCACCGCCCGGCCTTTCCTCTTCTTTTATATGGGGACATTAGTGGGTAACTTGCTGATCATTGCCACCATCAAGACAAGTCAGGAACTTGGGAGTCCCATGTACTACTTTCTGTTCTACTTATCCTTGTCTAATACCTGCTTCTCTACAACTATAGCCCCTAGAACCATTGTGGATTCACTCACAAAGGAGGCCTGTATCTCTTTCAGTGAGTGCTTAATCCAAGTCTTTGTATTACATTTATTTGGCACCCAGGAGGTCTTCATTCTCATCTGCATGGCTGTTGACCGCTATGTAGCCATCTGTAAGCCTCTGCACTATATGAACATCATGCGCCGCCAGGTCTGTGGGATGCTGGATGGGATCCTGTGTGCATTCTTTAGTGCAGATATTTCTGGCTTTGAGTTTACCCTTCTGTGGTCCCAACGAGACTGACCACTATTTCTGTGACTTACAACCACTGTTGAAACTTGCCTGTTCAGACACCTATGTGATCAACCTTCTCTTTGTGGCCAATAGTGGGATCCTTTGTACTGTGAGTTTTCTCATGCTCATGGTCTCATATGCAATCCTTTATTCCTTGAGAAACCACAGTGCTGGAGGGAGGAAAAAGGCCCTCTTTACTTGTATCTCCCACATCATTGTAGTCATCTTGTTTTTTGTGCCTTGCATATTTATATACACACGTCCTGCATCCACCTTTTCTATAGACAAGATGATATCAGTGTTTTATACAATTTGTACACCCTTTCTCCACCCTCTGATTTAAACACTGAGGAATGCAGAAGTGAAAAATGCCATGAGGAAGCTCTGGAGCAGAAAAGTCTCAGGTGATATATAAGGAATCAATTGTATTTATCTTAATAAAAAATCTTATCTTTCATTTATATGATTAGAATAGAAATATCTTAGCAGTGGTGATTTGGTTCCTTCTAGAGAATGGGATAATGGATAAATCCTGAAGTGAATTCCAAGACAATGTTTTGTAAAAGAAGACATAGGAAGAGGAAGTGAATATTTATCTCATTCATGTTTTAATAAATGTTCATCGCTAGTAGGCCCATGTTTATGGAAAACAACTTAGATTCAGAGCCTGTAATGTTTATCCTCTTTCAAATGACTTCCTTTATTATAGATGATGTGTTTTCTCATGACTTTTCCATTAACATAACCTTCATTCAAAGGAATGTATTATGTTCATAAATTTGTAGATGTTTTCTTTTCTTTTTTCTTTCTTTTTTCTTTTTTTTGGTTTTTTGAGACAGGTTTCTCTGTAGCTTTGGAGCCTGTCCTGGAACTAACTCTTGTAGACCAGGCTGGCCTCGAACTCACAGGGATCCGCCTGCCTCTGCCTCCCGAGTGCTGGGATTAAAGGCATGCGCCACAACCGCCCAGCCTTGTAGATGTTTTCTTATAAGGTGCAGTCATTGTGTGTTATTTTTGAGTGTGTGTGTATGTGTGTTGGCATGAGTGAGCATGTTCTTCCTTTTCACATACTCCTTATTATTTTTCTGAAACTTTGTTTTGGTTCTTGGTGAATTTCACATCATTCATCTCATTCTCTCATTCCCTTCCTTGCTACTACCCTCTGCCTTTTCAACCTTCCCCCAAAAGCAAAATATAAAATGTCAAGAAATTATCCCTCCCCCAAAATACAATATATATGCTTGGTATGAAATGGAAGCTATGGTGTTGTTGCCCCCTGAGTCACACAGTATACCCTTTGGTTAATACAACTTTACTTTTAAGTATTCATTGCACTGAGTCATTGATCTGGATCAAAGCTATGCTGTTGAGAGTCGGCTCTCACTGGGCCTCTTCTTGGATATCCTGTTGTTGCCTTGTGTCATAGTGAGCATGTAGCTTTGGATTTGCAGATCTGCCCCCATGTTCTAGAAATTCCTAGTTGAGATAGTTGTTGGGGTAGGTTACCTATTAGTCCTTGTTCTAGGCCTGCATAGTAGCTGGGTTGGTCATCTTGCCAGCTTCCCTTCATTGTCAGCATCCAGTTGAGCTCTCCAGCACCACCCTGCCTAGCTCACACAATGAAGCAAAGAGCAAGGAGCAGTACCATTTCTCCTGCTCTCACAGCTTGAGTACGGCTAACCTGTACTCACATCACCAGAGCCAGCTCTACTGTTTTGCCCAGATGAAGTACAGGGCATACTCTCTGATTACTGTACTTCCTGAGGAACAGACACAGCTCTTCTGTTCTCATGCCTCTGAGAGGTTAACTCTCCTGCCTGTCATAGGTGCCAAGTGATGAGGGGTGTTGTGGAATTTTCCTTTATACTGTGTAAAGATGTGTCACTGATTGCTTTAATAAAGACCTGTATGGTCAATAGATAGGCAGAAAGAGGTTAGGCATGACTTCTTGGGACAGAAAGGTCTTGAGGAAGAATAGTGAAGAGACTAGCCAGATCCAGAGAAAACAGGATATGGAGGACGAGATAGGTAAAAACTATGAGCTTTGTGACTGGATACAGATTAATAGAAATGGGTTAACTTAAGTCCTAAGAACTGGTTAGAAACAAGCTGAAGCTACAGTCAAGGTTCAATTATAAGTCTCTGTGCCATGATTTGGGGGCTGGTGGTACAATAAAGCCTGCAGCAGAGGGAGGAGCCTATTCCTATTCCCCTCATCACCCTGTGGCATACCAGGGAGGGTGGGGGCAGCTCTACTCCATTCATACCTATATGCACAGCTCACCTGGGCCCTTGACAGCAGGATCATTTCTAGTATTCTGCTCTTGCATGTGTTCCAGTTGGTGAGGTGCAGGGCAAGGTTTCCTATTCCTGTAGCCCTGGGTCCAGCTATCTCATCTGCCACAGGAGTCGTGGAATGAGGGGAGGAAGGGCATTTTTTCTTCACTCAGGCTACTACATGCAGGATGACAGGGGAAGGGATTGTTTCAGTTCTCCCTCTTTTATAATCCCAGGATGCTCACCTGTGCACCACCAACAAGGACAGCTCTATCTTGCCTAGCCCATAAAAATACCTGGCCCTTTTACAATAAAGAGCTTGTGCTTTGGAATCTCTGAGTCTGTATCATTGCCTCCCTGTCTTCTAACTCCCTGCTCCTGGCCCCCTGCCCCACCTCCTGGAAACAGGAATTGCACAACAGGCAGAACCAACAAGCTTTCAAAAACTACAAGGGAGTGAGATCATCCCTCCATTGCTCCCTCCACCACATAACAGACAAAAGATGAGGTCAGATCTCCCAAGTGTATTTGTGTTGCTGGATTACCTGTGCCTTTGTCAATGGGGTCAGCTCTACTATGCTGCCCAGACTAGGTGCAAGGGTGCACTATTCTGAGTGCTACAGCCAGTGAGGGGTAGGATCAACTCTCCCACTTTCAAGGTCCTGGGACCAGCTATTCTACCCTGCTGTAGGTGTTAAGGGATGAAGTGCAAGGAACAAGGAGTGTATCTCTTCTTCCCACACACCACAGCATGACAGACCAAGGGGCTAGCTAGCTCCTCCACTCTTGCATATTCAGGGACAGATTATGCGGATTCCCACCTGCAGGAACAGTTTTACTGTGATGCCTGGGGGAGGTGCAGGGTTCTGTTCTCCAAAGTGTTGTAGTTAGCGGTAGGGCCAATTCTACACAGCCCTATTCTCACTGCATTCAATGGTTTCAGGAGCCATGAACATCAGTGTAGGTCCAGGCAGAGCCAAGGAACAAGACATAGCCCCAATGGCAGCACAGGATTGTATGAGGCGCTGGCCCTGGGTGACAGCGTATGTTACTCAGGTTGGGATGGGTGCAACAGCAGCATAGCCCTCAGGCTTCAAGAAAACCACAGGTGGAGGCCGAAATCCTGGGAAACAGTGTGGTCCTTTGTGGCAACATGGGTCACAAATAACAACAATGACTCAGACTGTTGTAGAACCACGAACACAGATATGGTCCTTGGCAACAGCCCAAACTGGATATCATCATGGTCTTACTTGGCCTTGCCGGATTGCTCAGATCAGCATGATCAAAGAAACAGCATCATCCCCAAACACCAGTATGTCCCCAGGTCCACTCAATCTTAGATGGTAATAGGAGCCATAGACATCAGCACAGACCCTTGCTGTGGTAGGGCCACAGATACATATACGGGCTACTTCTACAGTTTGGGACTGGATGACGCCATGACCCTGCGTTACATTATAGTTCTATATGGCTCTGTATGGCATCTAGACCCGTTAAGATCGGCATGGTCTCAGGATTCAGCCTGGACTGCAGTCCTCAGTATGAAGCTTAGTGGCAACAGACCCCCACATCTGCATTAGGGTCACGAACCAAGTAATGACCTTTGGAAAAAGCCCAAATCAAGACATCTGACCCAGAGTCGCAAGTTGGTCATGTATCTCAGTTCATTCTTCTCTGTACCTCAGTTCATTCTTCTCTTCCCTCCGCCTCTTCAGATCTGTCTCTCTCCTCAGCACGTGCAGTATTCTGCACCCCCCCACTCCCATTTTGCCACTCTGAACTTACCATAAAGGTGCCCAGACTGCCTGGTGTGATAGGTGATGGGCAGGCTCCTGGGTGGAATTCTTTCTGTCCCAAGTCTAGAGACCGGGGGCAGAGCTGTGCTTATCCTCCAGAGTCTGCCAGGTGGCTCTAAGGTGAAATTCTGTCTGCCCTGAGTCTTATTCTTTTTTTTTTAAAGATTTATTTATTTATTAAGTATACAGTGGTCTGCCTGCATATGTCCCTGTAGGCCAGAAGAGGGCAGTATATTTCCTTACAGATGGTTGTGAGCCACCATGTGGTTCCTGGGAATTCAACTCAGGACCTTTGGAAGTGCAGCCAGTGCTCTTAACCTCTAGGCCATCTCTCCAGCCCCATGACTCTCATTCTTATAATTAAACCAGGATACGTCTTTAATCTTAATTGATATTGTGATTGTTACTATGATTAGATTATATGCATTAATATATACAGCTGTCTCTCTCTCTCTCTATATATATGTATTTAGAGATGTATATATACATATACATTCACACATACATATGTGCAGCTTAGAGTTCATACTCCCAGTGTCACACATCACCGTGGCAGAGGCTCTACAGAATGTATCCTAATGTAGTTGTAAGTTTTCTCTGTCTTGCTTGATTCTGCCAGACAGGTTTCTTTTCTGCCCATCAGTCCCGCAACTGCTTATTAATAATCCCTGAGAGGTAAATATTAAATATAATGGTTTGGCCAATGGCAGGCATTATTGATTAGTTCTCATGCTCTGGCATCTTTTTCCTTTGGCAGCTACATGGTATTTCTCTTATTGGGCATCTGACTCACATTCCTCTTGACACTGTCCTAGTTTGTCTGTTTATCTGTTTGGATTTCCTGCCTAGCTATACTCTGTTTTGCCATAGGCCAAAGAGCTTTAGTTATTAACCAATGGGAACAACATATATTCACAACATACAGAAGAACATCCCACCCTTTTCTTCCCATTTTCTGTCAAATTAAAAAGGAAGGTGAAAATTCAAGCTCATGTTCCAGACACCAAAGATAGAGTTGCTTTTACTGCTATGCCTTCCCTGCCATGTTGAACTGAAGGGTCTCTGAAACCATGAGCAAAAATTACCTTTTGCTTCTTAAAGATTCTTCTGTCAATATCCTGTCACATTAACAACAAAAATTACTAATACAATCTGTACATGTTCCTAATCCAGATATAAATTTTTATGTAAAGGATAATTTAATTGTATAAGAAATTGTGGTAGGATACTGAAATAAAAACAGATCAATCTAATCACATTGTTTACTATTTTTTATCCTCAACACAGGAATAATTTTATCACAGATATGAATTCCTTTAGAGTTCCCAGTATTACTAGGATAGAGTAGCTGGAGCAGATATCAAAGTATTTGAAATAAAGTATAGTGCAACCATGTGGATAGTGGTTGTAACTTTTGTTTCTGTATACCAGCAAGTTGTCCATCATTTCACGTTACTCTAAAACATCAGAAAGGTAGGTCCTAGACCAGTTTATGATCGTAACTTATTCTATATAGAAAAACAGGTTAATTCCCTACTTATTATTTGGTTCCCTCATTTAAGGAATATCACAGATCACATGTAGTGTATACTTTTTAGTCAAGCATTCTCATAACTACATAAAACTTTTCATGAATTTGGAGCCTGGGCTACAGTACTTAATGCTCCAGAGAAACAATTATACTCTTATTACCAATGCAGGACTGGGTCTCCAAAGACAAACAATTCCTACAGATCTTTCTAACAAGATGCCATGAGCATAATTAAGACTTATTGGGTGCTCAGAGACAAATAATTAGAAAACTAAATAAACGATCTGTCACACTTCTAAACAAGTTTCAGAGGAACCAATTAATAGGGACAATTAAAACTTCCTGGGTGTTAATTGGTGTTCAACTCTGAAGTTATCTCCCAGGACTTGGTAGATAACAAAGAGGTTTCAGTTCTGATGACAGCCAGGTTGGTGAAAGGCATAAAGGTCAATATGTAACATTATTGTTCATTAACGTATGTCTTGTTGTCTAAGCCTTTGACTCTTTACCCTACAAATGAAACAGAATGCAACATAACACATTCAATCCACAACAACCAACAGATCAAATACTAAAAACAGAAAGCTGTATGAGAAAGTGAAATTCAGATCTTCATCATGTGAATAGCAGAAGTCTTTTTAGATAGTCACACTGAAATACCACCTTTTGATCTAGAGAAACTGTCAAAAACTCTAGAATTCTCATTCCCTCCATGTAAAAGGAAGTTATTGATTCATCACTGAAGAATTGCACAAGATGATTATTGAGTGTGTGCATGGTACATAAAAGAAATCAATACATGTACAATGTCACCATTGTGTAGTTCCCTTTTTCCTTCTCAATTCTGGGCTCACTCTTAACTGAAACTAGATCAGGTGGTTCTGGTCAATTCCAACTGATTGACTCTAGACTCAGAAGCTCTGCTCTTGGCCCTTTCCTCCAGAAAAAAGAGAAACAGATTCTATAATTTCAGTGTTGAAACTTAATTCACTAGTATTTAAATTATCAGTCAAAACTAAGTATCTAAAGGCTTGAGAGGAGGCTCAGTGTTTAAAGTGTTTACTGCACAAGCATGAGAAATTGTGTTCAGATTCTCAGCACAAACTAAAAGCTGGGTCCTGTGACACACATCTGTAATCTCAGGGTGATGGGGTGGACATAGACATATTCCTGGTGCTTACTGATCATCTAGTCTAGCTGAAATTAAAGCCACAAACTCACTGTGAGACTAACTCCAAAATGAAGGTGGAGGCTGATAGAGGAACACACCCAACCTTGACCTCTGTCATTTACACATACATGCACAAAAGAACACACACATCTAAGCACACACAATTACTTATGTAGTTTTTCTTTCCATAAGACATGAGTCAAAGGTATTTTGTTGAACATAGTGGCAGAAAGAAGCTAGTGAAGACAGTCAATTGCAAATATGTATTTATCAGCATTTGAGAATCCCATTGGTGCTATAGGTGACATATTTAGGTAAAAAATTCTATTCCTAGACATTAATTGCCGCAAGGTTAGACCTAATTCAGCAAGCAACAGTAGAGTCAGTTTTTATGTATGTATTAAATTCATTGATCTGAAAGCTCAAAGAATCAATCCTAAAAGAAAAAAATACAGCAAAGCAATAGTTGGAGAGAATTAGTGTATACCAACAGAGATAAAGTTATGGGAGACAAAGAAGAAGGTTACCAAGCTAGACAGATATTCAAGCTCAAGTTTTGCAAAATCTGCAATCCAAATCTCTCAATATAAGTGTAGCTCTCACCCTTAGTTAGAGAAGGTCCTTTTACAACAGATGGAGATGATTACAGAATTCTACAAGGATCAAAATGTATAGAACAACTTTAGGGATCCCAGCCTTCACTGGTAAACCTACAACGCAACCCTTACACCTAAGGTTGAGGGATATTGTAGGAGGAGAATGACTGTAAGAGTCAGGGGAACATCTTCTGTAATAGAGTGTCTTTCAGACATGACAAGGATGCTATCATTGTCTGTGAATAAGACTTGCATAATGACAACTCCAGTTTATATGCCAATGTAGATGGAAGAAATCTCACAAAGTCCTATCCCTAGATTACGAACTTTAGGCAATAATGGCTGCTTAAGAGAATCAATTTTCTGCAGAGCTGAGGCCCCCCAATAGGTTGCTCAATTCCAAGTGGTCACCTTAAAATGTGAACATTTTGGGCAGCATTAAATGGAATATATAATACATATTATATAATAATTACTTATATATGAGTGTAACAGTAATAATTAAGATATAATCAACATAAATATGGATGTAAAAATAATAAGGAAAAAGTCATAAATTTGAGAAGGAGTGAAAGGATAAAGAGAAGTTAGAGGGAGAGAGAAAGGGATGGAAATGATATAAATACAGTACTTATCTATAAAATTATCAGAAAGTCAAATTTAAATTTTAAAAGAATGTATACATCAAAAACAACATTATTGGAAGAGAGAAAAGACAAGGGTGAAATGATATAATTATTATCTCAATAACTAAAAGAAATATTTTTAACGATATCAGTTTATAAGTTTCACAAAATAAATGATTATGTGTCAACAGCAGGTTTTCTTCGTCTGGAAGCATAAAGATATCAGCAATGGAGCTGTACAATTTTTTGGAAACCAGATTGCATTTTCCAATGACTGGCCGAAATCTCAGGTGAAACACAAGGTATCCTGGTGTCCAGTCATCTTGGAGAAGCTTGGACCTACACTCTGGCAGGGTCTCAGGTTCATTCCCGTGTCTCTATCCTCTCACTACATTCAATCTCACAACCAGTATTTTTGTGCAAAGATGTGCCAGATACGAAAATCCTAATTGGAATTATGTTCATCTAGTTGATAATTTTATAGAGGAATTCCTCATAAAAGAATATCTGATTTTAAAAGGATTACGTTCTCTCTGTTCCTTTGTTTGTCTATTTATCTGTCTTTCTGTCTGCCTGACTGCCTGTCTGTCTATCTATCATCTATCTCTACATCTATCTACATGTCTTTCTCTCTATATCTATATCTCTGTTTTTATCTCCCTATCCCTATATCTATCCCTATCTCTAGCCATGTCTCTCTTTGAAATAAGGTTTCATATTAGTCCCAGCTAGTTTAAAGCTATGTGTCTAAGGATGGCTTGAACTTCTGCTCTTCTTTTCTCTACTTTCTAAGTGCTGGGATTATAAGTGTGTACCACCATGCTGGGCTTAGGGGGTGCTGGGGATTGAGCCCAGAGCTTCGTGCATTGTAGGTTAGCACTTTACCAACTGAGCTATGTCCTTAGCCAAAATTTCACTTTTAATTGAGGAAAATTAATCTAAGTAAATATAAAATGTTTTACCAAGAAATTGTATTCGTTCTATTTTTCCTGTCTGGGAAGAATACTGGGCAAAAGCAATGTAAGCAAGGAAGCCTGATCATTTTGTTTTAGTTTTAGTTTTCTCCTGTTAGTGGTTTTATGGTACACTCCACAATGGCTCTAAAGTCATGACTGCTGAAAATGAGGCAGCATTCTCAGGAAATGGACAGAGGTAAATTTGTGTGCTCAGTACATTTTTTTCCTGTTTTTTTCTTCCAGTCCAGGAACCCAGTCCATGAAATGATACTGCCCACATTCGGGAAGGGTCTTCCTGGAAACCTCACAGATGCATCCAAAAGTGCACCTGCGAGACGATTCCAGATCTGATGGCAAAGGCAGCAAAGATTAACGACCACTGAAATAGATAAGCACAACTTCTAAAATATTAGGCAGGCCACAAAAGAGCCTTTAGTAATAAATATTAGAGTTATCAAAAAGTCTAATAGTTAGCAATTAAGAAATAAAAGATGTAGTAATAAATGTTTTATCTAAACAAATGCTAGAAGCAAATTGATCATATTGACACAGACAAGGAGGCTGAATGAAACAAGTATCACTGTAAAATATATTTCTTAGTCCAACACAAATGTAAAAGAAACATTTTGATGACAGGGAAGTAGTGATAGAAAACTAAGCAGAATATAATTTGATATCCGCGTGGGGGTTGTCTTGTTTTGTTTTGTTATTAGGGAGCTTCGTGAAGCCAGTGACACCTACAAGCCTCCTCCTCTTTGTCTCTCAGAAGAGGATGATTCCTACTTTATAATGTCATCTTGAAGCAAAATTATTTTTACAGGTGCCACAATACCACCTCCATAGTTTTTCTGTATTCTATGATGACAGCATATTTTAAGAGTTCGACATTTGTCGGTATTTTTAAATTTCCATTATGTATCTAGCATAGTGAACATAGATTTATTAAAGAAAAGTGAGAAAGAACTACCAAGAGCAAGAGTGCCACCTAGATTTGAAGACCTACAACCTCTGTTATTGTATGTGAGCATTGCCCCACAAAAAGAAAGAAGGTTTCTCTTAGGGTACTTTAAAGTTCCTGGATGATGAAAATAAAATCAAAAAAAGTAGGAAAACAGAACAAATATTCTAATAGCCAACTACAGGAAGAGCAATGAAAGCAACAGCAAACATTTATTCTGTGCGCCTTAGAAGTAGCGAAGGACCAACTGGAAAGATATTTGCAGCTAAGAGAGCAGAACTGTCTTATCTGTTATTGCTCTGATGGCAGCAGACACGTGAGGATGTTTGACAAGTCAGAGCTAAACTCTGTGTCTCTAGGATGGGCATATCCAAGCTCTTTTGCATGTCGTAGGAACCCTTTTATCCTCTATAATTAGTTCTACAATCAAAAGGCATGTCAACACCCATCCGTGAGGATTAAATGATTACGTGATGATGAAAGTTCATAAGCCAATTAAAGTGCCGGCCTTTCTCTAGGGAGTCAGTGCATACAGGCACACTCTAAACTTTGCTTGATCTCTCAGCCCACACAAATCATTTCTCCAAGTCTGTCATCTCCCTAATACTACGGGAAAGGAAACATGGATAGGCCGTTTTAAATGTTGTTTCTATGCTGATGCTGCCATCTAATGGCCAGATGCGGCAAAAGCATAGTAAGAAATGGCTATTTCACAACATTGGAAGGCCTTTATTGAACACACCTGATATTTCCCAAGCAGGTGATGACTTAAGAGATACAGGGAGACAAAAAGAGAGTTTCTCAGTTCTGTGAAATGGTTCATGTTGTGAATACCCTCCTGCCTTTAATTTCCAATTGCTTTAAATACCCTAACTCAAAAGGTGGGAGTAAGACAAAAACTGAATTAATATGATAAAAGGAAATGAACAAACTGAAGGTTGCAGGCTACATTCATAGTTAAACATTCTGTTGCTAGAACAAAATAAGTCACACTCACACCCTAGACCATTCTGTAAACCCCAGGTAGATTCCAAAGTTATCTCTTTAAAGGAACTGAAACTTTGTTGGATCTGCAGACTTTTGTTTGAGGTAGGAGCAAATCTACTTCTCTTTTCTGGAAGTACAAGGCCTGGCTATTAGCCACAGCTATTGACAATAACCTTGAGAGAGCAGGACTCTCTGGTCTAAATCCAGGTGGGACCTTTGAGGAAGAAACACAATAACCTTGAAGGAGTAGAGGTTAGTTCCAACTCTCTGACCTTTGGTCAACATGGAAAGAGACGCACATTTTCGGGAAACAGTGATATAGAGTCATCGGATCAGTCATAGTGGAGACTTGGAGTAACCCAGTACCCTACTGGTTGAACCAGTCCTGCCCCAATGCCACCCCAGTCACCCCAGTGAACATGAGTCCTGACCAGAGCTTCATTACTCCAGTAATCAGTGTGGGTGTATGATTGACTGTTGGTCAAGTTAGCAAAATAGCTTTTGTTTTGTTTCTTTTTTATTTGAGGGTTTTAGTTAAATACCATTGTATATTTTCTCATTTAAATCATAGAAGAATAAAATCAATACATGAATGTACTCCATAACATCAGATTCTGTGGTTAGAAATTCAGTTGCTGCCAGGAGGTGGCAGCACAGTCCTTTAATCCCGGCACTAGCACTAGGGAGACAGAGGCAGGCAGATCTCTGGTGAGTTCAAGGCCAGTCTGGTCTACAAAATGTGTTCCAGGACTGGCTTCAAAACTACAGTGAAACCCTGATTCAAAAAAAAAAAGGAAGGGAGGGAGGGAGGGAAGAAAAAATAAAGAAAGTAAGTGTGTCACCTGAAAGAAGAATGCAGATCGCAGGGTATATACAGTTATTTTTTCTTAACCAAGTAAAGGAAGCAATAGCAATGGTGGCAAATGAGGTAGAAACACAAATCCTGCCTAAATAGCTATTCCTTTGCCTGTGACTCAGAAACATCATTGAATAACCGGGAACCGTAGAAACATTGCAGGTGTATTTGCTTTCCCTGGAAGCTCTTCTAAGAGTCCCCCACATGTTTTGTCTGTGCATCTGTGTGTGTGTGTGTGTGTGTGTACATGTGCATGTACGTGTATGTTCAAGTTTAGTTACATATGTGAAGGTCAGAAGAGAGCCTCAATCATCTGCTTGCATTTTCCATTTTGTTTGAGATAGAATCTCATATTGTTCACCATTGTTACTGGCAGAGTAGCTGACCTACAAACTTCTGGAAGGTTCTCTGTTTCCACCTCCCAAGGAAGCTGGCTCCACAGATGTGAAATTCTGCATCAATTTTACATGAGTTCTGGGGCTCTGGACTCAGGTCCTGATGGTACCCACTGAGCTGTCTTCCCATCTCTATAAGCTATTTTTACTCTATTAACCAGCTGAAGTGGATCTAGGTCCTCTTCTGATGGAGGAAGGTCATTGGCTAATAAAGGAACTGCCCTGGCCCATTTTATTGGTTAGAGGATAGGTGGGAGGAGTAAACAGAACAAAATGCTGGGAGGAAGAGGAAGTGAGCTCAGAGACTCCACAGCTCTCTCGGGAGCAGACGCCTGAGAGAGACGCCATGCCCCACTCCCAGCATGAAGCTCCGACCCAGGATGGACATAGGCTAGAATCTCCCCGGTAAGCATACCTTGGGGTGCTACACACAGATGATTAGAAATGGGCTAAATTAATGTGTGAGAATTAGCCTAGAAGAGAATGGGCCAAACAGTGATTAAATGAATACAGTTTCTGTGTTGTTATTTCGGGGAATAAGCTAGCCGGGCAGGCGGCTGGGGTGTTGGGGACGCAGCCCCGCCGCCGCCCTTATTACTACATATGGCGCCCACGTGGACAACTGAATCCACAGAAAGCTTGAAAAAGCTTGGGAAAGAGTAAAGCATGTTTTCTTGATAGTGACAATTTCTCGGGTCTACTCTGCTTGCTAGAGGCAAGCAAGCGCCTCATCTAAGAGAGGCTTCCTGACTCAGCTTTAGCTGCAAAGCCTGCAGCTCATTAAGAGATCCTGCCACGAAACACTTAAACGGTGTTGACGAAAAGCTGAACACATGCTTTTCAGTTTTCAGCCGTAGCAGGAAAAAAGCTGCGCCGTTTAAAAATGCCAGCTTTCTGGGCTGTCCTGCCAGGGCAAACTCTGACTCTTATGCAGACAGTTTGTGCGGTTTACAAGCACAGGCTGCTGAAGCTCGCTTGCTGGCTACAGCCAGTACCTCAGCCATGAGGCTGTAAAGCTAAGGAATGGGCTGGATCCAGCCGGCAAAGCCACGCCTTTAATCCTACTGATATTGCTTGGTAATTTAAAGGCTCATGTGGTCAGAAAAAGAGAGATATACAGTAAAGAGAGATTCAAAGACAAAATTTCTAAATGGTTTGAAGTGTGTTAAAAATATATGCAGACTAAAAGTTGAAGTTCTTAAAGTAAAAAACAGAAAAAGGAAGAGAGTTGTTGTGTGTGGTAGCACACGCCTTTAATCCCAGTGCCTAGAAGGCAGAGACAAACAGATCTCTGTGAGTTCAAGGTGTAGTAGTGTACACCTTTAATCCTGAATGCCTGGGAGGCAGAGACAGGCGGATCTCTGAGAGTTCAAAGACAGCCTGGTCTACAGAGTTACTTCAGGTCAAAGATACAGAGAACCTGTCTCAAAAAGCAAAGAGTTAAAAGTAAAAATAAACAAAATAGAGGTTAAAACAAAGCTGCACAAAGATGGAAAATACACAGAGAATTTTGATACTGTATGTTATTATGCTCTCTTTGAATTGTTTAAATGCTGAGGAAGGAGAAACAGATGCTAAAAGATATTTATTTATAAATACTGCTGAACTAATCCAACATAGATATTATGAATTTGGATCTAAGGATATGATACTTTGGAAAGGAGTTTCTTATTTTGTTTTCACAGAGGATGAGACACTGTTCATTTCTTCTATTCCAATGTGGTATGATGGACCACGCCCTCCTGAAGGGTTGCAGTGAACATCTTCAAAAAATTACTTCACTCAACTGCCAACTGAGATAAACCTGGCACACAGGTTACACCCTAAATGATCTGATTAACAGCGCCCCCATTCAGCAGGAAGCAGTTTGGAGAGAAAAAACTGCGCCCATGTTCCCAAATATGGTTTATAAACGTTCTTTTACATTTAAAGGGGGATATGATACAGATATGAATAATTTGCATTAGTATAGATTTTGCTTTATTGATAGAGAATTAAGGTCAATTTTGTTATATGTATAAATGTTTCTGATTTTGATTAAGGTATTGTGATTGTGTAGTTCATTTAAATATGTACTGTATAATTAAGAAATATAGGTTGTTAATGGATAATCATCGATAATAGTAAAGCTTGTAGTCATGTTAGTTAGATTTTCTAGATATATAGAGATATATTTTAGATAGACATTCTTCATGCCTTTCAAAGATTACAGAATAGGACATTTAATGTTTTAATAACTGAGGACTTTTCATGACAATGAGACACTCTGCTCCTGGCAGCACCAATGTACTTCAAGAGGAAGATGGGCATCGAAGAGGCTCGTTATGGAGTTTGATAGCCATTTGGGCAAGAAACTGCTCTTGCCTGGACTATTGCATAAACTGGACACAGAGAACCTGCAGAGAGAAGACTACTGAACTTGCCTAAGGTGAGATGGTCTTTCGGGGTTCCTGATTCATTTTGAAAGAGTCTGCGAGACATTCTGCAGGACACAACAGATAGTGACTGAACTGACTTTGAATTTTCCTGCTTTATGGAAATGTCTGCTGGATACCATGGGCCTGAAGGCTGAAGATGGATGCCCCAACAGTACAAAAGAACTTTGGGTGACTGTCCAGGCAGTGAGATGTCTTTGTCATTTCTAGAGTTTAAAGTTTCTTGGTTCTTGTTTACTTAGGTAATATTATATCTTTCTGGAGTCTTTGATGGAGTTAAGAATAGTTAGTTATAGTTATAGTTTTCCTTAGTTATGATAAATATTATTGTAACTTTTATTTGATAACTGTTTTGTTATATGTAATTTTGCTATGTCAAAGTTAAAGCCTTTTTTTTTTGTTTAAACCGAAAAAGGGGAAATGATGGAGGAAGGTCATTGGCTAATAAAGGAACTGCCCTGGCCCATTTTATTGGTTAGAGGATAGGTGGGAGGAGTAAACAGAACAAAATGCTGGGAGGAAGAGGAAGTGAGCTCAGAGACTCCACAGCTCTCTCGGGAGCAGACGCCTGAGAGAGACGCCATGCCCCACTCCCAGCATGAAGCTCCGACCCAGGATGGACATAGGCTAGAATCTCCCCGGTAAGCATACCTTGGGGTGCTACACACAGATGATTAGAAATGGGCTAAATTAATGTGTGAGAATTAGCCTAGAAGAGAATGGGCCAAACAGTGATTAAATGAATACAGTTTCTGTGTTGTTATTTCGGGGAATAAGCTAGCCGGGCAGGCGGCTGGGGTGTTGGGGACGCAGCCCCGCCGCCGCCCCTATTACTACACTCTTCTCTGTAGGAAGTCCTACTGTTGGTAGGAATTCCTATCAGAGACATCCTAGTTCAAAATAATTATATTTTAAAAGTCAGAAAACCTCACTATACCTAATAAATAAATATAAACTTGGTCCCCATACAGGATGAATTTTTATCACAATTGCAAGGAGAGGAGACTGTACCTTCCAACAGCCGAAAGGGTTCTCAGCTTTAAAAAAAAAATCAGACAGTTAAAACACCAGGTTAACTACACAATTGAAGAATCACAAACTAGAGGATGAAAATATAAGACTCTCTGGTACTGTTTTATCGTTTTATACAATTAAAGACATTGGATTGGGTACCAGAGTTTTCAGTGGCAGACCAGTTAGGAGACAGAGAAAATGGGGAGACAGTGAGCACAGAGTTGAAGCTTGCCCAGCACTGTGACAAAATGTCAATGGATTACCAGTGACACAGGAGTGTGTGCCATGGTTGACAGGAATTCTGAAAAAAAATCACAGATTCAAAGAACCTTGCTGTCAAGTACAGCCCAAGCTTGGATAACTTTTTAAGGTAACAAGCAGTCACTTTTTTTTTTTTACCAAAAGTGGCAAGCACACTCATATCTGAGATTGCTCATCCTAGCCTCCATCTAATTGTTTAAAAAAATAAATTACAGAAGTTAAGTGGAAGAACTTTCTGAGCTACAGTATGAGTCGGTTTTATGTTCCCCTATTGGCACTGTTCTGTTTCCTTAGTAACTTGGCTCAGAATCCAGGCTTTCATTCCGAGATAATTGCAGCATACAGTCTTGTATATGTGTCCTTTGACCTGTCTGGGTCTGCAGCTCCTGAGAGAGCCTGAGCAACCAGTCTGAACCCAAACCAGTCTATCCTCAATCATGGCAAAGTGCTGTATTTAGAGGGACTCCAACACTTGAAGCAAGTCCGACTGCGCTGTGAAGAAAAGAAGACTATAATACTGTTTTACATCAGGATCTAAAGACCAGGCATGCTGAACCATGATGCTGTTTTACATCAGATTTTCCTGACCAGGCATGCTGGACCACGATGCTGTTTTATACCAGGTTCTCCTGACCAGGCACGTTGTAACCCAGCAACCTCATTGTGAAATCCTTTTGAGCAGGACTTGAGATAGATCCACAGTCTGGTTTTTCCTTGTATCACTACAGTATACTTCACGTGTTTTTATCTCCTCAGTTATAGTCTTGTTAAGAGGCATATAATTGAAATAATTTTATTTCATACTATATACAACCAGCATAATTAAAAATAATGATAGATTCTGATTTCTTTCAAAACATCACTTTCAAGTAAAGTCTTTTCAAAGTAACCAGAATATTTTATTCTTCGAACATTTCATACAAGCATCTAAGACATTTTGATCAAATATAGCTCCTTCCTTGTTTTTTAACTTTACGTTTTCAAGTTGGCAGAAAATTAGTAAAGTTGTCTATAAACTTCATCAACTATTGTTTATTTTGATGTACAAACAAAAAAGCTTGCATAAAAATAAATTAATTGAAATTACTTTCACTCTAAGCAAAGTCTTCTGCCTCTTACTTTCAATTTTATATGTAGGAAAAAGGGTTATACATCCTACAATGTACCACTCATATCTGTTGTTTCTGTATTTATTAAATTTTACTTTGCTTACAGTAATAAATATATTTAAGAGAGAAAACACACTTATGTAGTGAGTTTTAACATTTGTAGTTACATGATTAAATAAAGCTTAATTACTTATTTAATAAAATAAAATGTATTTTATGTAGTAAAATAAAAGCTATGTGGAAGGATAAGGAAGGTGCCAATTATGCCAATTACAAATTCTGCAAACTATTATGTTAGCATGATGTCTAGGTAGATTTGATCACGTCTATCAGCTTTGCCTTGAATCTATTTTCGGGGTATTTTTGGGGGGGATAGTTTTTGTATTTTGTTTTTGTTTTGTTGTTATTGTTGTTGTTTTTGGAGGTATGTTTCTTGAGACAGGGTTTCTCTGTAGCTTTGGAGCCTGTCCTGGAACTAGCTCTTGTAGACCAGGCTGGCCTCGAACTCACAGAGATCCACCTGCCTCTGCCTCCCAAGTGCTAGGATTAAAGGCGTGTGCCACCACCACCCAGCCCCTGTATTCTGTTCTTGATGACAATTTAGTTTTTAAGGAAGAATTTAGCCTTGGTGACTGTCCTGCCCATGGCCGCTTTCACCTCCTTATTCCTCAGGCTGTAGATGAGTGGATTGAGCATGGGAATCACCGCTGTATAGAACACAGACACCACCTTATTGAGGTCTAGCGAAGAGATGGCACTTGGACGCACATAGATAAAAAAGAGAGTCCCATACAAAATGGAAACCGCTGTGACATGGGATGAGCAGGTGGAGAAGGCTTTCCGCCGTCCTTCAGCAGAGCGTATCCTCAGGATGGCCATGAGGATGTGGAAGTAGGAGATTAAGATGGTGGTGCTGCTGACAACCAACACAGCTCCAGCCACAATGAACACCAACAGCTTATTGATTCGTATGTCCGCACATATGAGGGAGAGGATTGGAGACATGTCACAGAAGAAATGATTGATAATGTTGGAGCCGCAAAACGGAAGTCGGAAAGCAGCTGTAGTGTGAGTCATGGTGTTGAAGAAACCAACAGCATAGGGTCCCATCACCAGCTGTATGCAGAGTCTCTGGGACATGGCCACCGAGTACAACAGTGGGTTACAGATGGCCACATAGCGGTCATAGGCCATGGATGCCAAGAGAAGGCACTCGATGGCCACAAAGAACCCAAAGAACCATTGCTGCAAGGCACAGCCCATAAAAGAGATGACTTTCCGTTCTGCAAAGAAATCCGTGAGCATCTTGGGGCCCACAACTGATGAGAAGCAGATGTCCACAAATGACAGGTGGCTGAGAAAAAAGTACATGGGAGTGTGAAGACGAGAATCTACACGAATGAGGATGATCATACCCAAGTTTCCTGTCATAGTAACCAGGTAAAACAGTAGAAAGAGCAAGAAGAGGAAGACCTGCAGCTTAGGGTGGTATCTCAAACCAATGAAAATGAACTCTGTGACCCTTGTGTAGTTGTCATACGCCATCTGTAAGGTTGGTTTCTATGGAAAGAAAAATGAAAAACTATAGGAGAGCCATGTCTCTCAATAATGCACAAGAGAAGAAACTACAGACTGAAGCTACAGCACTGAATTTTAGGATTAACAAAAAATACTAGCAAATCAAATATGTGTTATCAGAAGAATAACATGAGCTAAAATATTATATAGAAAATGAAAGGGTTCAACATTACCTGTAAAATCATCCACCGCCTTTACAGTCAAAAGGGAAAAGCATTGTTATTTTCATTAAATTTTTAAAAGAATTCAAGGAAAGATAGTTCTCAATATAACCTTTTCAAACTAGACATAAAAGTAGTGATTTGTGTTTGGGTGGAAGCTGAGTGAAACAACACCTTACTTAGTAAATGTCAGACTCTAGGTTTGATCCTAATTGGAAAAGTATTTAACTGAATAAGGAGAATGTCCCTGAAAATATATAGTGTAGACACTGATCATGTCATATGAGGTTAGTAGAAATTGTGGACTGAACATGATTGAACACTCTATAAAAGCTGTGAAGAAGCCGGGCGGTGGTGGCGCACGCCTTTAATCCCAGCACTCGGGAGGCAGAGGCAGGCGGATCTCTGTGAGTTCGAGGCCAGCCTGGTCTACAAGAGCTAGTTCCAGGACAGGCTCCAAAGCCACAGAGAAACCCTGTCTCGAAAAACGCAAAAAAAAAAAAAAAAGCTATGAAGAAAATAAAATAAAAGAATTATAAAAAATGACTAGGAATATAGAGATTGCTCATGGTTTAGAGCACTCACTACACTTCCAGAGGATCCCAGTTCAGTTCCTAACACCCATTTTGGAATCTCCCAGACAGCTATTACTCCTGTTCCAGGAATCTGATGTACTCATCTGACTTCCTTGGATACCTGTGTACATGAGTGTACACACACACACACACACACACACACACACGCACACACACATTAACAAATTAAAACAAATCTCTTTGAAATAAGTAATTACAAAAATAAAAACTAGGAAAAATGTCACCTTTCAGCAAAATTCTACATAGAAATCTTTGAAAAATCAACTTAGATAGTTGGGGTGCTGATGGTATGGAGGAGTTGCTAAAATGTGTGGGAGGAGATAATCAAAATATATTATATACACACATGAGATTGTCAGGTGATAAAAGTTAGCACTACAAAGGAGCTAGAACTCTTCAACAAAGCATAAACAGTGTGAAAAGTAAAAAAAAAATAACTGAATACAAGTTTCAGAGGGAGACTATCACATTATAAAGATCAGTAGTTAAAATTGCCATCAAGAAACCCAGAATGGAATATATATTTTTTCTGTGAAAAGAGCTCAGAATGTAGTTCAGTGGTAGAGCACAAGTCAAGAATATTCAAGGTCTTGGTTCCATTCTCAGTGTGGCAAAAGATGGTTGTAAAAGTTGTTTTTAAAGTTTTTAATTAAAAATATAAGTTATGGAGCTCAATGAAGCAAAGAAATGACTAAATAAATTGAAAAGATAAAAGTATGCAAAAAAAAATCTCAGTGGTAAAGATACATTTCCTTCTAGAGGACAAAACAAAACAAGCTCTCATTGTGAAAGCAAACACTCACTGGTCTGTTCTTCAAGCCGGGTGACAGACACAGATAAACTCGCAGTGACATCAGAAGGAAGAGACATTTTTCACAGAGATATTTCCCACTTGTTCAGGATCCTAGCAGCATATTCTTGTCAGTGACTACACTCTTTCCTTAGTGAGAAATTTTATTTTTTAATATTAATCTCTCTATTCTTCACTGTTTGAAATTACATCCATAGCTGAAGTATTGTAGTCTTTTGTGGAATACCTACGCTGCCTTAACAAGGTGGAACAATCTCAATTTGTGACACATGAATCAATAAAAGGAATGAGGGCAAACAGGATGCTCACAGTTCTTAATCTGTGCTTTACAAGGTGAGAGTGAGTAGATGAGACTTTTTATGACACAATGAGTCTGAGGCTTCAAAGAATGTGGGACAATGGCAAGAACTGGTCAGTGTTCAGAGGTCTGCTACCCCCAAGCTCCTTTCAGGATTCAGTGCATTTGATCCCACCTACGTCAGCTTCATCATCACTGTACAGAACAAACTCTCACAGCCTTAACTGTGAAAAGGGATGTATCTAAAACACCAGGGAAGATGTCTCCTAAAAGCATTAGGAGATTGTTTTATCATCTTACACTTGACATGACTCAGTGTATCTGGGCTTTCCGCATTAAGACTTGTCTGCCGGGGAACCTAAAATCCCCCAATATCCTTACGAAACCCTACACGTTTTTGTAGAATACAAAATGTCCAAAGCTTAACTGTACACCTAATAGTGAAGTGATTGTTAAATCCAAAGAAATGGGGGAAATCCTGCTTGGGGATAAAGTTTGACTAAAAATTGTGCTGTCATGTGTAGCTTCCTTGTGATCTTCAACAGGGGATCATCTCTAAGTACAAAGTAGCCTAGAAAAACTTTACAGATGCCAACACACACACACACACACACACAATGAGAGGCCCAGAAACTTTCCTTGCCCATTCTGTGTGACCTAAAGAGGTATCAGTTTTGTGTACATGAAGACTGATTTAATTTTAACATAACTTCCTTCTTCTTTTTCCAGTTCAGAGTAACTTCTCTACAAATTTTAGTATAGTTGTGATGGGATAAATTATATCTCTCTATGCCACTTTTGAAATTTTCTCATTTTTTGTTTCTTATAAGTCCATTTAATGCACCTCACACTTCTTAAAGAATAAACAAAGAGACAAAACTGAATTTTGAAGGTGACCTAAACTTACATTCAAATGGGTTTCTTTCTTCTTTGGAGGTGACAAAAATAATCAAACTTAAAATAGAACATAAACTGGGTTTCCTCTCAAAATGCAGCCATCCTCAGTAGTGACTGTGCCTCTGCACAAAGAAGCCAGGTCTTCTAGGACTTAATTCTTATTTATTCTTGCTTTTCTCTCCAAAGAACAAGTACATATCATTTCTGGAACAAATTGTTGTTTACCTACATGAAATTCCCAGAAGTTACATCATTTCCTACCTTTAGGGAGTTTATGTTTCTAATGTGTGCTGCATCTTGGGAATTCTGATTTTGACTGAGAAGTACTTGCTATCATGAAAATTCTGCAAAGAAAACTCAAATGAGAACAACTTAATTTGTTTTGCATATTTGAGTAAACAACCTTATTTTAGTGAGATAATTCCAAAACAATAAAAAAGTTTGAGATAAATTGCTTTAATAAGTAAAATAAGTAATGCATTTATACATTAGAAAAGAGTTTGATACAATGTCTGTTTAACCAAACCATAGTAATAAGTTCCTACTCTAGAACCTATTACTTTCATTGGCCATGGACTTTTGACCAGGCTTATAGTACCAGGTTTGGATTCCTTCTTGCAGAACAGTCTTCATATACAAGAGTTGTTAGTTACTCCCATAAGAGATGTGCCACTCTCTCAGCAGGGGGTACATCCTGCCTGGGAGTTGGTGTTGTAGTTCTAACTCCTGGGCATTTATAGGACAGTAGTGTTCGTACTTGGGTAAGATCCCTGATGCCTTTTCCTTCCCTAGCAGGCTGTGCAGCATCTTCCATCATGCTGAAAGCCACCAAGTAAGGATGAAGCTCACAGTCTAGTTCCAGCATTATTTCTCTATATATCTTGAGGCCAAGGTTTGTAATGTCTGCAGCAACAAGGTCTTACCAATAAGCTCTGTTGAACAAGAAAAATGGCAAGGGTCTGTATAATTTGGGGGAGCCTCTGAGGTCTCTTCTTTGACTAACAAATCATAAGACAAAACTGGGTCCCTGGCACAAGGATTTGTGTTCAATAATCCAAAGCATCTGGGAACAACCATTTGAATGTATGTTTCTTTTTTTTTAATTGGGAAAGGAGATGATTTTTTATTTTTTTATTTTTTATTTTTATTTATTTATTAAAGATTTCTGCCTCCTCCCTGCCACCGCCTCCCCTTTCCCTCCCCCTCCCCCAACCAAGTCCCCCTCCCTCATCAGCCCGAAGAGCAGTCAGGGTTCCCTGCCCTTTGGGAAGTCCAAGGACCTCTCACCTCCTTCCAGGTCTAGTAAGGTGAGCATCCAAACTGCCTAGGCTCCCACAAAGCCAATACGTGCAGTAGGATCAAAACCCAGTGCCATTGTTCTTGACTTCTCAGCAGTCTTTATGAGCAAGAATATGTAGGACTTATCTTTCTGTATCTGAGTATTGTTCAGTATAGTCTTTGCTATTTCCATCTGTTTATTTGTGAATTTAGCTAAATAAAATTCCAGTGTGTACTTATACAATTTTGTGTTTTGTGACCTGAATTAAGTACCTTGAGACAGTTGTAAATGAGTTAAATTGTAATAAATATGTTAATCTCTCTCTCTCTCTCTCTCTCTCTCTCTCTCTCTCTCTCTCTCTCTCTCTGTGTGTGTGTGTGTGTGTGTGTGTGTGTGTGTGTGTGTGTGTGTGTATGTGTGTTTGTGGGGATTAGAGAATCCAGAGAAAGGAGTATATCCACTGGCAAATGAGTCACTCACCGGCCCTGCTTCTCAACAAGGAAATAAAAAACGATGTACTCCATTAAACTGGAAAACCTTTAAAAAGTGGATGGATGTCTAGTTTCAACCAAATCATCAAAATTAAACAAAAAGATCAACATCCTAAAGATCCCTACAACAAATGAAGAGATAAAAATAATAATTTAAAAGATAATACTTTCCAAATTTAAAAAAATAAGTTCAGGGTCACTTAGATCCACAGTAGAATTCTCATGGAGATCTTAACTAGTCAATAAAATAGATACATAATGAGTGCTCCGAAACTCCTTTTATTAAGTCAGAATCTTTCTAATACCAAAACACAGCAAAGACACAACAACAACCACAAACACCACCAAAGGAACAACAACATATAAAACTATGGGACTATATCCCTGATGAACATAGACTTAAAAATGATCAGTACAATTCCTGGGAACAGAATGCAAATATACGTGAAAGGATTATCCACGGTAATCAAGTTGGCTTTATCCCTAGAATGCAGGAATATTTCAATATATACAACTCAATAAATGTAATAATCCACATGAGTGGACTTAAAGACAAAAGTCACATAACCATATCAATAGATACAAGAAAGCCTTTTACACAATCCAACATGCCATCATGGTAGAGGGAACTTAACACAATAAAAGCCATACATGAGAAACATACAGCCAATATCATCCTAACTCATGTTGCATTCTTTAATGCTGATTTTTAACTCCATGAAGCTGTGAATCTTTGCCTGTCTAAAACACCTGATGGTCTAATAAAGAGTTGAATGGTCAATAGCAAGGCAGGAGAAAGGGTAGGTAAGGCTGGCAGTCAGAGAGAATAAATAAAAGAAGAAATCTGGGAGGAACAAGGAAAAGCAAGAGAGAAGAAGGAGAGGAGTTTACTAGGGGCCAGCCACCCAACTATGTAGGCAGCCATGGAACAAGAATGAAAGTTAGATACCCAGAAGAAGAGGGAAAAGCCCAGAGGCAAAATGTAGATGACATAATTTAAGTCCCAGAAAGCTGGCTAGAAACAAGCTAAGCAAGACCAGGTGTTTATAAGAAAGAATAAAACTCCTTCCATGTGTAATTTATTGGGGAGCTAGGTGCTAGGTCCCCAAAAGAGTCCAAAAAGCTAAAAGAATAAGAAGTGAAACAACCATCAATATTTTGCTGTTCCAGCATGGGACTAGAATAAGAGAAAATCCAACTACACTTGGAAGTCATAATATATGTGCAGAGGTCCTGGTGTAGACCAGTGCAGGCCCTATGCATGACGCTTCAGTCTCTGTGAGTTCATAAGATGTTGATTTAGAAGGTATTGTTTTCTTGGTGTCCTCCATCCCCTCTGGCTCTTACTTTCTTTCCAACTCCTCTTCCTGCACCATGAGGGGAGGGATTTGATGGAGAAATCCAATTTAGGGCTGAGTGTTTTTAGGTCTCTCACTCTCTGTATATTGTCTCTCTCTGGGTCTTTGTATTTGGTCCTATCTCCAGCTAGTAGTCGATAAGTAGGTGGAGAGAAATTTTCTTCCTTTCCCTCTCCTTCTTTTCTTCCCTCCTCCTTTTTTTTAAACAAGTTCTCATAATGCTGCCATTACAAACTGCAAGTTCAAGATTACCCTGCCTCAGCCTCTTGGTTCTAAGATTGTAGGTATGAATCTTTCCTTTTCACAATTTACAGTTGAAGAACATCTACAGTGGACCTGCAAACACGTGCTTCTTTAAACTCTGAAATCTGCAGACATGATTTTGTTTCTGAATGTGGTTGTATAATGTTACAAGACAAACTAGATCTTTGGAAGGAGAAGAAGAGAGTTTTGGGCTTAGAGATACAATCCATCATGAAGGAAGGGAAGTCAGGGTGAAAGCCCCAGGAAGAAACTTAAGCAGAGTCCATGAGGAAGCACTCTTTTCTGGCTTGAACACTATGGCTCATTTAGCTCGCCTTTTTATATGATCCCGGGCCACGTGGCCAGTGGCTGGACCACTCACAGTGGGTTGGGCTCTCCCACATAAATAATCAGGAAAATACTCTACACTAGGTCTTAAAGGAGGAAGATGCAGTATAGAGCAGAGGTTATTTGTACCACCTACAAGTTGAATAACTCAGAGAACGTTTCCATGTTGGCAAGGATTGTATAGATGTGTCCCTGGTCTTCTGAGGATGGAGGTACATTTGAGGAGGAACATAAAAGGCATAAATGTCTGGGTGAGGTTCCTGACTGGCAGCTGTTTAAGGACAGGGATGAAGGCTCCACAACTGCAAGGAACTAAATTTTTCAGTCAAATTCTTTCAGTGTTACATTCTTCCATAAGGTATCCAGAAAATACTAAACATCCTGACATGTTCATCTCAGTCTTGCATGAGTATAGAATGCAGTTGACAGTTGCCTGGACTCCAGATGACTAGGACTGAAATATCCTACATTAATATTGCTTTAAGTACTGTGTTTGTGACAATAAGCTATGCATCAATAACTATACCCAGAATATTTTTTCTTTATACTGTAACTGTTATTATTTTATTTGTAGAATTATTATAGATACAACAGATAAGTCTGTAAACAAAATAGCATGTACATCCTATTTACTAATGGATTAAAAATAAGATGAGATTGCTTACAATCCAAATGAGTAATTCAGGATTAGCGGAATGACTTCTATCCTAAGCTATAATTTAAATATAAGTAATATAATTACTAAGTTTAAAATCTATTGCAGAAAATAAAATGATCCTCAAATATCTTTCTAGGCAAACAAAACAAAATTGGTCAATTTTCAATTTTCAGAAATGCCATTTTTAGTACAGGTAATATCTTTTCCCTAAGAAAGCATGGTATGATGTCTTTATCCTCAACCTGTAGGTTTCCAAAGCACATAAAAGGTACAATGAATAAAGATATCTCAAGGAGTAGCACAAACCAGCTTGAATACTTTGCTCTCTTTCCTGGACTATATATAAGTCTCTGAGAATATTGTGTGGAGAATCCCTTTCACCTTTTGTTGCTTCTCTATACCATGAGAAGCCATACTAAAAATATATTCTTTTCATCTCTTTCTACCCCTAACCTTTTTACAAGTTTTTCAGTATTGTACCTAAAATACAGCCTTATATATAGTGTCTTGGATTCCTGATATCTTTACTCACAAAATTCTACATATTCATTTTAATTTCTGATCAATTACTCATTTATTTTCTTTATTAATCCATACCTTCCATGAGGATTTTTATTCCTAATATGATAATGTCCAATGACATGTCAGACCCATAGGAGACACATTAGTTAAACTGATACCAGCATTTTTTTATTCCCCCTCCTGCCATACTTTAACAGAGTCTAGTAGTTTCTTGTCAGTGTTTGTTGCAAACTGGTAGGAAGCATGGTGAAAAAACAGAAACAGGCTAAAAGTTATTCTACAACATTTGTTATTATTTATATCCTTCACAGTATCTGAGCTAAAAGAAACTCCTCAGGGAAGATCTTCAAAGAAATGCAGAAAGTGGTTTTTTTTTATTTTTATTTTTCCATTCAAAAATTTACAATTCCTCCCCTCCTCCCATTCCCCTCCCAGTCCCCCATTCACCCTTCTCCTTCCCCCTCCCTCCTTAAGAGATGGCAGGGAACCCTGACCTGTGGGAAGTCCAAGGCCCTCCCCACTACATCCAGGCCTAGGAAGCTGAGCACCCAAATAGACTAGGGTCCCAAAACTCCAGTACATGCAGTAGAAACAAGTCCCAGTGCCTTTATCAATGGCTTCTCAGACAGCCCCCATTGTCAGCCACATTCAGAGAGTCCAATTTGATCACATGCTCATTCAGTCCCGGTCCAGCTGGATTTGGTGAGCTCCCATTAGAACAGGCTTGCTATTTCAGTGGGTGGACCAACCCCTCAAGGTCCTGACTTCCTTGCTCATCTTCTCCCTCCTTCTGCTCTTCAGCTAGGCTTTGGGAGCTCAGTTCATTGCTCTGATGAGGGTCTCTGTTTCTATCTCCATCTGTCGCTGGAGGAAGATTCTATGGTGATATTCGAGATAATCATCAGTGTGATAGTGGGGCAAGGACAATTCAGGCACCCTCTCCTCTGCTGCCTAAAGACCTAGCTGGGGACATCCCTGTAAACACCTGGGATCCCCTATAGAGCCAAGTCTTTTGCCAACCCTAAAATGGCTCCCTTAATTAAGATATCTTCTTCCTGCTCCTATATCTGCCCTTCCTCCATCTCCATCCTCCCACTCCCCCAAGCTCTCCCCAGTCACTTCCTATGTATAACCCAAGTAGTACAGACAATAAGAGCAACATTAAATGAATGGAACTGAGAGGCTTCTGTAAAGCAGAGGACATTGTCATTAAGACAAAAAGACATCCTACTGAATGGGAGAAGATCTTCACCAACCCCGCATCAGACAAAGGTCTGATCTCCAAAATATATAAAGAACTCAAGAAACTAGACATTAAAATTCTAATTAACCCAATTAAAAAAATGGAGTACTGAACAGAACAGAGAATTCTCAACAGAAGAAGTTCAAATGGCCAAAAGACACTTAAGGTCATGTTCAACCTCCTTAGCGATCAGGGAAATGCAAATCAAAACAACTTTTTTTTTGGGGGGGAATTAGTTTATTCAAAGAAGCTATGGTCCAGAGGGGCCAAGTGTGCCTGTCAAGCTGGAAGCGGAATTTCATAATAATTTGTGACATTTTCCCACATGGTACTTGTTTAGACATCATGAATGTTGCAAAATAGAAGGAGTCATAAAGAACACTTGAAGCTTGGCACTGCGCAAGGATAGCAAATGCCATTTTTGAAGCTTGAGCTTCAGTTACAGTGGAAACCCTAGGATTGAAGCTGTCCTAGAGTGAAGTGAAGTTCAGGTTCTGCATCATGTGATCATAGTCCCCTAAGAGGCAGGAGAAGCGGTTAGTGAAAGTGCAGTCTGAATGGACACTCAGCATATTGGAGGTATCAGGACGATGGGAGGAAGACCTTGAGATCTTGAGGGTTAAAAAAAGAAGAAAAGTTTATGCTTTAATAGTGATGTATTTGAATATCAAGTTGACAAGAGGACAATTGTGTTGGTTAGTTTTACACAAACTAAAACCAACCGAGGAGAACCTCAGTTGAGTAATTTTCTTTATCATATTGGATTTTGGGTATACCTGTGGGGTATTTTCTTGACTAATGTTTGGTGTAAGCGAGTGCAGCCCAATGTAACTGAATTGTATGTAAAAGCAAGCCTTTAAGAGGCACTAAAATCAAGTCAATAGCAGTTTTACTCCGTGTTTCATGACTCTGATCCTCCTTGAGTTCCTGCCAAGACATCCGTCAATAGTGTACTACGATCATCATACATAATCCAAACAAACTTTTTTCTCCCCAGTGTGGATGTTGTTAGGGCTTTATCACCGTAACATCAAGTCAAACTAAGACAATATATGTATCAATAATTAAAGGACAGGTTATGAATTTGAGAAGGTGAGGGAAGAACAGGAGAGGACTTGAAGCAAGGAAAGGAGGGTGGAAATGATGTAAAGATGACCTTAATGGATAAAAATTTCAAAATAAAGATTAAAGGAAATTTAATTTTTAAAAAAGATGAAAAATTAGATACATTTTAGTGAAATACAGATAATCATTATAACATACCTTCAAGTCTTTTTTTAACTTTCTTTTTGTTTTATTGAGAAAAAAAATTTCCGCCTCCTCCCAGCCTCCCACTCCTCTCCCCGTTCCCCCACTCCTCTCCCTCTCCCCCCACTCCTCTCCCCCTCCCTCTCAAGTCTGAAGAGCAGTCAGGGTTCCTTGCAGTGTGGAAAGTCCAAAGTCCTCCCCCCCGACCCATCCTGGTCTAGGAAGGTGAACATCCAAACTGGCTAGGCTCCCACAAAGCCAGAACATGAAGTAGGATCAAAACCCAGTGCCATTCTCCTTGGCTTCTCAGCAGCCCTCATTGTCCGCCATATTCAGAGAGTCCGGTTTTATCCCCTGCTTTTTCAGTCACAGTCCAGCTGGCCTTGGTGAGCTCCCAATAGATCAGCCCCACTGTCTCCGTGGGTGGGTGCACCCCTCTTGGTCCTGACTTCCTTGTTCGTCTTCTCCCAACTTCTGTTCCTCATTGGGACTTTGGGAGCTCAGTCCAGTACTCCAGTGTGGGTCTCTGTCTGTATCTCCATCCATCGCCAGATGAAGGTTCTATGGTGATATGCAAAATATTCATCAGTATGGCTATAGGATAGGATCATTTCAGGTTCTCTATCTTCAGCTGCCCCAGGAACTAACTGGGGACCTCGCCTTGGGCACCTGGAAGCCCCTCTAGGTCCAAGTCTCTTCCCAACCCTAAGATGGCTCCCTTAATTAAGATATGTGCTTCCCTGCTCCCCTATCCAACCTTCCTTTATCCCAATCATCCCGTTGCCCCAAGTTCTCCCCATCCTACCCTTCTCACTTTTCTCTCCCCATCTCCCCTTACCTCCCCCCCCCACCCTTAAGATCCCGATTTTTGCCTGGCAGTCTTGTTTACTTCCCCTACCCAAGAGGATAGCTATATGTTTTTCTTTGGGTTCACCTTCTTATTTAGCTTCTTTAGAATATCCAATTATAGACTCACTGACCTTTATTTAAGGCTAGAAACCAATTATGAGTGAGTACATCCCATGTTCATCTTTTTGGGTCTGGGTTACCTCACTCAGGATAGTATTTTCTATTTCCATCCATTTGCATGCAAAATTTGAGAAGTCATTGTTTTTTACCACTGAGTAGTACTCTAATGTGTATATATTCCACACTTTCTTCATCCATTCTTCCATTGAAGGACATCTAGGTTGTTTCCAGGTTCTGGCTATTACAAATAATGCTGCTATGAACATAGCTGAACAAATGCCCTTGTCAGATGATTGGCATCTCTTGAGTATATTCCCAAGAGTGGTATTGTTGGGTCCAGGGGTAGGTTGATCCCCAATTTCCTGAGAAACCGAAACACTGCTTTCCAAAGTGGTTGCACAAGTTTGTATTCCCACCAGCAATGGATGAGGGAACCCCTTCCTCCACAACCTCTCCAGCAGAGGCTATCATTGGTGTTTTTGATTTTAGCCAATCTGACAGGTGTAAGATGATATCTCAAAGTTGTTTTGATTTGCATTTCCCTGATCGCTAAGGAGGTTGAGCATGACCTTAAGTGTCTTTTGGCCATTTGAACTTCTTCTATTGAGAATTCTCTGTTCAGATCAGTGCCCCAATTTTTAATTGGGTTAATTAGCATTTTAAAGTCTAGTTTCTTGAGTTCTTTATATATTTTGGAGATCAGACCTTTGTCTGTTGCGGGGTTGGTGAAGATCTTCTCCCAGTCAGTGGGTTGCCTTTTTGTCCTAGTGACAGTGTCCTTTGCTTTACAGAAGCTTCTCAGTTTCAGTAGGTCCCATTTATTCAATGTTGCCCTTAATGTCTGTGCTTCTGGGGTTATACCTAGGAAGCGATCTCCTGTGCCCATCTGTTGTAGGGTACCTCCCAATTTCTCTTCTATCAGGTTCAGTGTGCTTGGACTGATATTGAGGTCTTTGATCCATTTGGACTTGAGTTTTGTGCATGGAGATAGATATGGGTCAATTTTCATTCTTCTACAGGTTGATATCCAGTTGTGCCAGCACCATTTGTTGAAGATGCTTTCTTTCTTCCATTGTATACTTTTAGCTCCTTTATCAAAAATGAGGTGTTCATAGGTTTGTGGGTTAAAATCTGGGTCTTCTATACGATTCCATTGGTCGATTTCTCTGTTTTTATACCAATACCAAGCTGTTTTCAATACTGTAGCTCTGTAGTAGAGTTTGAAGTCAGGGATGGTAATGCCTCCAGAAGTTCCTTTATTATATAAGACTGTTTTGGCTATCCTGGGTTTTTTGTTTTTCCATATAAAGTTGATTATTGTCCTCTCAAGATCTGTGAAGAATTTTGATGGGACCTTGACGGGGATTGCATTTGGTAGAATTGCCTTTGGTAGAATTGCCTTTGGTAGAATTGCCATTTTTACTATGTTGATCCTCCCAATCCAAGAGCAAGGGAGATCTTTCCACTTTCTGGTATCCTCTTCAATTTCTTTCTTCAATTCCTTAAAGTTCTTGTCAAATAGATCTTTCACTTCCTTGGTTAGAGTTACCCCAAGATATTTTATGCTATTTGTGGCTATCGTGAAAGGTGATGCTTCTCTGATTTCCCTCTCTGCTTCCATATCCTTTGTGTATAGGAGGGCAACTGATTTTTTGGAGTTGATCTTGTATCCTGCCACATTACTAAAGCTGTTTATCAGCTTTAGGAGTTCTTTGGTGGAGTTTTTGGGGTCGCTTATGTACACTATCATATCATCTGCAAATAATGAAAGTGTAACCTCTTCCTTCCCAATTCGAATCCCCTTATGTTGTCTTATTGCAATTGCTAAAACTTCAAGCACTATATTGAAGAGGTATGGAGAGAGTGGACAGCCTTGCCATGTTCCTGATTTTAGTGGGATGGCTTTGAGTTTCTCTCCATTTAGTTTGATGTTAGCTGTTGATTTGCTGTAAATAGCTTTTATTATATTTAGGTATGACCCTTGTATCCCTAATCTCTCCGAGACTTTTATCATAAAGGGATGTTGAATTTTGTCAAAAGCTTTTTCAGCATCTAATGAAATGATCATATGATTTTTTTCTTTCAGTTTATTTATATGATGGATTACATTGATAGATTTTCATATGTTGAACCAGCCCTGCATCTCTGGGATGAAGCCTACTTGATCATAATGGATAATTTTTCTAATGTGTTCGTGGATACGGTTTGCCAGTATTTTGTTGAGGATTTTTGCGTCGATGTTCATGAGTGAGATTGGCCTGTAATTCTCTTTCTTGGTTGAGTCTTTGTGTGGTTTTGGTATCAGAGTGACTGTAGCTTCATAAAAGGAATTTGGCAATGACTCTTCTGTTTCTATATTGTGAAATACATTAAGGAGTACAGGTATAAGCTCTTCTTGGAAGTTCTGGTAGAATTCCGCATTGAAACCATCTGGTCCTGGGCTTTTTTTGGTAGGGAGGTTTTTGATGACAGCTTCTAATTCTTCGCGACTAACGGGTCTATTCAGATTGTTCACCTGGTCGTGGTTTAGCTTTGGTATATGGTATTTATCTAAAAACGTATCCATTTCTTTTACATTTTCCAGTTTTGTGGCATACAGGCTTTTGTAGTAAGATCTAATGATTCTCTGAATTTCATCTGTGTCTGTGGTTATGTCCCCCTTTTCATTTCTGATCTTATTAATTTGCATATTCTCTCTCTGCCATTTGATTAGTTTGGATAGGAATTTATCAATTTTGTTGATTTTCTCTAGGAACCAGCTTTTTGTTTCATTGATTCTTTGGATTGTTTTCTGTGTTTCTATTTTGTTGATTTCAGCCCTCAGTTTGATTATTTCAAGTCTTCTACTCCTCCTAGGTGAGTCTGCTTCTTTTTTTTCTAGAGCTTTCAGGTGGGCTGTTAAGTCTCCAATGTGTGCTTTCTCTGTTTTCTTTAAGTGGGCACTTAGTGCTATGAACTTTCCTCTCAGGACTGCTTTCATAGTGTCCCATAAGTTTGAATAGGTTGTTTCTTTATTTTCATTGAATTCCAGGAAGACTTTGATTTCTTTCTTTATTTCTTCCTTGATCCAGGTGTGGTTCAGAAGTTGACTGTTCAGTTTCCATGAGTTTGTAGGCTTTCTGGGGGTAGCATTGTTGTTGAATTCTAACTTTAATCCATGGTGGTCTGATAAGACGCAGGAGGCTACGAATATTTTTTTGTAACTGTGGAAGTTTGCTTTGTTACCGAGTATGTGGTCAATTTTCGAGAAGGTTCCATCAGCTGCAGAGAAGAAGGTATATTCTTTCCTATTTGGGTGGAATGTTCTATAGATGTCTGTTAAGTCCATTTGATTCATTACCTCCATTAATTCTCTTATTTCTATGTTAGGTTTCTGTCTGATTGACCTGTCCATTGGTGAGAGAGGAGTGTTGAAGTCTCCTACTATTAGTGTGTGCCGTTTGATGGCAGCCTTGAGTTTTAGCAATGTTTCTTTTATGTACGTGGGTGCTTTTATATTAGGGGCATAGATATTCAGGATTGAGACTTCATCCTGATGGATTGTTCCTGTTATGAGTATAAAATGTCCCTCTCTATCTTTTCTGATTGATTTAAGTTTGAAGTCAACTTTGTTAGAAATTAGTATGGCCACACCTGCTTGTTTCTTGGGTCCATTTGCTTGATAAGCCTTTTCCCAGCCCTTTACTCTGAGTAGGTGCCTGTCTTTGTGGTTGAGGTGTGTTTCTTGTAAACAGCAGAATGTTGGATCCTGTTTTCGTATCCAATCTTTTAGCCTGTGCCTTTTTATAGGTAAGTTGAGTCCATTGACATTAAGTGATATTAATGACCAGTTGTTGTTAACTCCGGTCACTTTTTTAGTAGTAGAGTTTGTGTGTTTCCCTTCTTTGAGTTGTTCTGGTGAAGGGTCTCTAGATGTTTGAGTTATTGTGGTCATTGTTGGACTCCTTGGTTTGTGATTTTTCTTCTATTACTTTCTGTAAGGCTGGATTTGTGGTAACGTATTGTTTAAATTTGTTTTTATCCTGGAAAATTTTGATTTCTCCATTTATAGTGAACGAAAGCTTGGCTGGGTATAGTAGTCTGGGCTTGCATCCATGGTCTCTTAGTTTCTGAAGTACATCTATCCAGGACCTTCTGGCTTTCATGGTTTCCATAGAGAAGTCAGGTGTAAGTCTGATAGGTTTACCCTTATAAGTAACTTGACCCTTTTCCTTTGCAGCTCTTAATATTCTTTCTTTATTCTGTATGTTTTGCGTTTTGATTATTAAATGACGAGGAGATTTTTTTTTTTGGTCCAGTCTATTCGGTGTTCTGTATGCTTCTTGAACCTTCAAAGGAATATCTTTCTTTAGGTTGGGAAAGTTTTCATCTATAATTTTATTAAATATATTTTCTGGACCGTTGAGCTGTACTTCTTCTCCTTCTTCTATCCCAATTATTCTTAGGTTTGGTCTTTTTATTGTGTCCCAGATTTCCTGAATGTTTTGTGATGAGGATTTGTTGGTTTTGCTGTTTTCTTTGATCAGTGTGTTTATTTTCTCTATGGTATCTTTAGTGTCTGACATTCTTTCTTCTATCTCTTGTAATCTGTTGTTAGTACTTGTCTCTGTAGTTCCTGTTCATTTACCTAGATTTTCCATCTCCATTCTTCCCTCGGTTTGTGTTTTCTTCATTGCTTCCATCTCATTCTTCAAGTCTTGAACCCTAACCTGTTTGATTGCTTTTTCTTGTTTTTCTTGCGTGTCTTTGAGCGATTTATTCATTTCCTCTATCTTTTTGTTTGTAATCTCTAATTGTTTATGGCAGTTTTTCACCTCCTGTTTAAGGTCCTCTATTATTTTCATATAGTTCACTTTTGAGTCGATTTCTTCTGGAGTAGGGTGTACAATTCTTCTTATTTCGGGATCCCTGGATTCTGGTGGTGTCATGTTGCCTTTCAGGTTGTAGGAGGAATTCTTGCCTTGGCGCCTTCCAATCTCTTCCTTCAAATGGAGCCAGGAGAGGCCTGGTGTCTTGGTCCAGTCTCTCCTGTGATTGACTCTCTAGATGTATCTCTTCAGTGTAGAAGCAGGAACCGTTCCCATCCAGATGGGATTCCTCAGCAACTAAACAGGGCCGCTGGTAGCCCAATGATCCAGGGACTAAGGATGAATGGAGCAAGGGGAGGGGCGGGGCGGTATCCAGAAGAGCCCAGGAAGCCTGGCGCAGGAGCTGGAGGTGCACGGGCTCCCTTGCAGGGGACCCTGAGGCCTGCCCGGTAGGCAGGCACTCACCGCTCTGGGTGGGTAGCCTTAGTGTAGGAGCTTAAAACTGTTCTTGAGCACTGTTCCTAGCATACAGCAGGGCAGGGTTGGGGAGGGGGACTGGGGTGCTGGGTCCTGCGAAAGAAAGACAGCCCTGCAGAAGGAGCTGGGGGAGGGGGGTTTGTGCTCTCTTCCGGGACAGTCTGCCCCTGGATAGCACACACTCACCCGTCCAGATGGAATTTCTCAGCAACTAAACAGGCAAATCAAAACAACTTTGATATACCATCTTACACCTGTCAGAATGGCTAAAATCAAAACCACCAATGATAGCCTATGCTGGAGAGAATGTGGAGTAATGGCAACACTCATCCATTGCTGGTGGGATTGCAAACTTCTGCAACCACTGTGGAAATCAGTGTGGCTGTTTCTCAGGAAATTGGGAATCAACCTACCTCATGATCTAGCAATACCACTCTTGGGAATATACCCAAGATATGTCCAATCATACTACAAAAGCATTTGTTCAACTATGTTTGTTGGTACTAATTGAGTCCTGGCCTTCAGCTGCTCTTCCCTGCTAGAGCCTTCTAATTGAAGTTACTAGAAGCTGTGCCTTAACTGAATAATCAGAGGTGGGATTTTCACCTGTTGGCCATTGACGGCTATGTATTTAAGCCTGCATGGTGCTATTAAAGAAGGGCTTTTGTACCAGTGATTAGATGTCCATGTGTCTGTCTGTGTGTGTGTTTTCTCAACCTCCAGCACCTTACCTGAAGCTCGTGACCTGGATTCTAGTGCATAGAGCGCAGACCAGGGGTGCAGCGCATGGCAATGTTCATAGCAGCATTATTTGTAATAGCCAGAACCTGGAAACAACCTAGATGCCCCTCAATGGAAGAATGGATAAAGAAAGTGTAGAATATATGCACATTAGAGTACTACTCAGTGGTTAAAAAAAAAACAATGACATCTTGAATTTTGCATACAAATGGATGGAAATAGAAAACACTATCCTTCTGCTCCTCATTTGGGCCTTGGAAGCTCAGTCTGGTGCTTGAATGTGGGTCTCTGTCTCTATCTTGTTCCATCACCAGATGAAGGTTCTATGATGATATGCAAGATATTCATTAGTATGACTATAGGATAGGGCCATTTCAGGCTCCCTCTCCTGAACTGTCCAAGGAACTAGCTGGGGACATCTCCCTGGACACCTGGGAACCCCTCTAGAGTCAAGTCTCTTGCCAACTCTAAAATTGGCTCCCTTAATTAAGATATATACTTCCCTGCTCCCATATCTACCCTTCCTTTATCCCAACCATCCCATTCCCCCAAGTTCTTCCCATCCTCCCCTTCTCACTTTTCTCTCCCCATCTCCTCTTTCCCCCATCCCACCCCACCCCCAGTCCCCAGTTTTTGCCTGGAAATCTTGTCTACTTACAATATCCAGGAGGATAACTATATGTTTTTCTTTGGGTTCACCTTTTTATTTAGCTTCTCTAGGATCACAAATTATAGGCTCAGTGTCCTTTATTTATGGCTAGAAACCAATTATGAGTGAGTACATCCCATGTTAATCCTTTTGGGTCTGGATTACCTCACTCAGGATAGTGTTTTCTATTTCCATCTATTTGCATGCAGAATTCAAGATGTCATTGTTTTTTACCGCTGAGTAGTACTCTAATATGTATATAGAACATGAGCAAGGAAGTCAGGACTGCGAGGGGTGCATCTACACACTGAGACAATGGGGCTGATCTATTGGGAATCCACCAAGGCCAGCTGGACTGTGACTGAAAAAGCATGGGATAAAACCAGACTCTCTGAACATGGGACAATGAGGGCTGCTGAGAAGCCAAGAACAATGACACTGGGTTTTGATCCTACGACATGTACTGGCTTTGTGGGAGCCTAGGCTGTTTGGATGCTCACCTTCCTAGACCTGGATGGAGGGGGGAGGCCTTTGGAGTTCCCACAGGGCAGGGAACCCTGACTGCTCTTCGGGCTGGAAAGGGAAGGGGAGGGGGAGGGAAATGGGAGGCGGAGGCGGAGAGGAGGCAGAAATTTTTAATAAAAAATAAAAATAAATAAAAAAAATTACAAAAAACTGTTGTTAACATTTGGCAAAAAAAAAAAAAAGAAAACACTATCCTGAGTGAGATAACCCAGACCCAAAAAGATAAATATGATATATACTCACTCATTAGTGGACTCTAGCCATAAACAAAGGACATAAAGCCTAGAGAAGCCAAATAACAAGGTGAACCCAAAGAAAAACATAAATTGATCCTCCTGGAAGTTAGAAGCATACAAGATCACCAGGCAAAAGTTGGGAGCATGGGGGTGGAGGTAGGGGTGAGGTTGGGGAAAGGGGAGATGGGGAGAGAGAAGGCAGAATATGGATTTTAAATGAGTTATTTATCTATCCTTAAAAGTATTGATTGTATCCCCTCATTCTTGAGGTCTAATCTGTGTTCCAGTAAAGAGACACATAACAATGACTGTAAGAACATCACATCAAGAGGAGAAATGAGCTGCATCACCAGGCTACAGAAAAGGTGTTGATTATCCCTGGCTATCAGGTTAACTATCACCTAGCCTATGTATGACACAAAAATCAGTAACAGTGGAGACCTGTCACTTCATTAAACATTTGCAATGTAACAATTACTTTGTGTAAATAAATATTTAGAAATATCAATAGGCTTTTAGTTCCATGAAGTCTGTGATTAAATAGAAGATCTTTTTTTTTATTGAGAAAATGAGAAAAAAAAAACAAGTTTCCACCTCCTCCCAGCCTCCCATTTCCCTCCCCCTCCTCCCATCCTTCTCCCCCTCCTCCCATCCTTCTCCCCCTCCTCCCATCCTTCTCCCCCTCCTCCCACCCTTCTCCCCCTCCCCCCACTCCTTTCCCCCTCCCTCTCCAGTCCAAAGAGCAGTCAGGGTTCCCTGCCCTGTGGTAAGTCCTAGGTCCTCCCCTCTCCGTCCATATCTAGGAAGGTGAATATCCAAACTGGCTAGGCTCCCGCAAAGCCAGCACATTATGTAGGATCAAAACCCCTTGCCATTGTCCTTGGCGTCTCATCAGCTCTCATTGTTCACCATGTTCAGAGAGTCCAGTTTTATCCCATGCTTTTTCAGTCACAGTCCAGCTGGCCTTGGTGAGCTCCCAATAGATCAGCTCCACTGTCTCAGTGGGTGGGTGCACCCCTCGTGGTCCCAACTTCTTTGCTCATGTTCTCCCTCCTTCTGCTCCTCATTAGGACCTTGGGAGCTCAGTCCAGTGCTCCTGTGTGGGTCTCTGTCTCTATCTCCATCCATCACCATGGATGGAAATAGAAAACACTATCCTGAGTGAGGTAACCCAGACCCAAAAAGATGAATATGGGATGTACTCACTCATAATTGGTTTCTAGCCATAAATAAGGGACACGGAGTCTACAATTGGTGATCCTAAAGAAGCTAAGTAAGAAGGTGAACCAAAGGAAAAACATATAGTTATCCTCTTGGCTATGGGAAGTAGACAAAGTTGCCGGGGAGAAAATTGAGATCTTGGAGGTGGGGTGGGATGGGGGTAAGGGGAGATGGGGAGAGAAATGGGAGAAGGGGAGGAAGGGGGGAACTTGGGGGAAAAGGAGGATTGGGATAAAGGAAGGTTGGATAGGGGAGCACGGAAGCACAATTCTTAGTTAAGGGAGCCACCTTAGGGTTGGCAAGAGACTTGAACCTAGAGTGGCTCCCAGGTGCCCAAGCCGAGGTCCCCAGTTAATTCCTTGGGCAGCTGGGGATAGGGAACCTGAAATGACCCTATCCTATAGCAATACTGACGAATATCTTGCATATCATCATAGAAGATCTTTTTAAAACATAAATATACACATTTGTAAGAGAAGCATTACAAAAGTTTAAACCATATATCAAGTTCCACAAATTAATAGTGAGAGACTACAAATGGACAGGCCTGCCAGACATAAACTTAACAAAGAAACATAAGGGAACTAACAGATATTATGGCTAAAATGGACCTAACAGTCATCTACAGCACATTTCACCCCAATACAAAAGAATATAACTTCTTTCTCAGTACCTCTAAAACGGATCTCATACCCAGTCATATAGCAAATCTCGACAGATACAAAAAACTGGAATAACACCTTTTATCTTACATATCACCATGGGTTAGAGTTAGAGGTCAACAAGAAAAACTTCATAAAGGATACAAACTCGTGGAAACTGAACAAATCTCTACTGAACCACTACAGGGTTAAAGAAGAAATAAAGAAATTAAAGACTTCCTAGAATTCAAGGAAAATGAATACACAATATTCCCAAACTTATAGGACACTGTGAAAGCAGTGCCAAGAGGAAAGTTCAAAGCACTAAGTGCCTACATAAAGAATTTAGAGAAATCCTACACTAGTGACTAAACAGCACACCTGAAAGCTCTAGAACAAAAGAAGCAAATTAACCCAGGAAAAGTAGATGGCAGGAAATAATCAAATTCCTGGCTAAAGTAAATAAATAAGAAACCAAGAGAACAATACAAAGATTCAATGAAACAAAGAGTTGGTTATTTGAGAAAATCAACAAGGTCATAATTCAAAACTCTGTACTCCACGAAATTGGAAAACCTAAAAAATTGAACAAGTTTCTTAATAGGTACCATATATGAAAAATAAATCAAGACCATAAAAACAATTTAAATCGACCTATAAGCCCTAAGGAAACAGAAACAGATGTTAAAAATTTCCAAACCAGAAATCCCAGGGCCATAAGGTTTCAGTGCAGAATTCTATCAGCATTTCAAAGAAGGTCTAAATCCAATACTCCTCAAATTGTTCCAAACCATAGAAACAGAAGGAACTTTGCCAAGTTCTTTATATGAGGCCACAGTTATCCTGATAACCACACAAAGACTCAACTAAGAAAATTGTAGACCAATCTCCCTCATGAACATTGGTTTAAAAATACTCAATAAAATACTGGCAATCCAAATCCAAGAACATACCAAGAAAGTCACCCACCGTGACCAAGTAGGCTTCACCCCAGAGATGCAGAGATGGTCTAACTATGAAAATCTGTTACTACAATCCACCATATAAACAAACTGAAAGAAAAAACCCATTATCATTTCAGTAGAGCTAAAAAAGCCTTTGGCAAAATCCAACACCCCTTCATGATAAAGGTCTTAAAGAGATCAGGAATATAAGGAACATACCTAAACATAATAAAAACAATAAGCAGCAAGCCGACAGCCAACATCAAATTAAATGCAGAGAAACTCAAAATGATTCCACTAAAATCAGGAACAAGAAAAGGCTGTCCACTCTCTCTACATTTATTCAGTACAATACTTGAAGTACTAGCTAGAGCTATAAGACAACAAAAGGAGATCAAGGAAATACAAATTGGAAAAGAAGAAGCCAAATTTTCACTATTTGCAGATTATATGATAGCATAAATAAGTGATCTCAAAAATTCTACCAGAGAATTTCCACAGCTCATAAACATATTCAGTGATGTGGCTGGATACCAGATTAACTCAAAAAAATCTGTTGCCCTCCTATATACAAATGATAAATGGGGCTGAGTAAGAAATCGGAGAAACAACACCCTTTACAATAGCCGCAAATAAAATAAAATACATTGGCGTGATTCAAACCAAACAAATGAAAGAACTGTATGACAAGAACATTAAGTCTGTTAAGAAAGAAATTGAAGAAGATAACAGAAAGTGGAAAATCTCCCATGCTCATGCATCAGTAGGATTAACAAGTAAAAATGGCAATCCTACCAAAAGCAATCTACAGAGTCAATGTAATCCCCATCAAAATTCCAACACAATTCTTAATAGACCTCAAAAAATACCCAACTTCATATGGAAAAACAAACAAACAAACAAAAAACAAGATAGCTAAAACAATCGTGCACAACAAAGGAATTTCCAGAGGTATCACCATCCCTGACTTCAAGATACAAGTATTGTATCAAACTATACTATGGAGCTATAGTAATAAAAATAGCATGGTATTGGCATAAAAACAGACATATTGGTCAATGGAATCAAATCAAGTTCCTGAGTGATGGGAATAGTCTGTGATGCTTTGGGAATCACTGGGACCTCCCTGACTAATTAGTCATAGGGTGGTATTCAGTCCCTTGTACCGTGGTTTTTGTTTAATTGACCCAAGTAACTATGTGTATCTTTTTCCACCTTTGCTGGATAGTTTTATTCAAACATTTTTTTTTTTTAGTTGCATGTTGAAACTAGCTGATTACCTAGTGTGTTTCTATAAGACCTTTTCAGGACTCTTTAGTTTTAGCAAATCCAATTACTACTTTTTCTTCTTCCACATTTCTCTAACTCTACATCCACTGAATTCTTTAACCCTCAGTAGTCAGGCCTGCCATCTTATTTTATTTCACATGTGTTTATCTCCCACTTATTAGATAGATAGATAGATAGATCGATGATAGGCAGATAATCTTAAATATATAAGTACAAACTGTTCAGTCTTTTTCAGGACTGACTATTTGGTATTGGATAACCAACTTGTGTGCCCTTCCTTTGGTAATATTATTTCTCCAGTCTCAGAATTCCTTAATTACCTGTAGTTCTCTAGGTAAGATCTTCATGATCTTTCACCTGTTCACCTCAGCTTGTATATTGTTGTCATCCTAGTTCAGTTCATATGTAGGCAATCAAACTGATGAGATCTTATGTCTGTGGCTTCTGATATTACTAGGAGACACAATCTCACAACAAAGCCTCTGATCCTCTGGCTCTCACAATCTTTATGCTTCCTCTTTCTGAAAGATCCGCAAGTTTTGGAGTTCAGGAGTTGTGCTGTTGATGTATCAGTTGGATAAGTATCAGATAGAGACTAACCTTCTCACCTCTGAATTTTGATGAGTCATGACTTTCTGTGAAGGTCTTTGTCTGTTCCAAAATAATTTCCATTTTGAGGGGTGTTGTATAATGAGAAATATTTAGAATGCAGGTTTAAACATACTAGTATAGGAAAATTGCTGTATGTTCTCCTTAAAGACTCAAGACTTCACTAGTCCCAGGTAGTTGGAAACCTTTCTAGTACCAGGCATGGTTTCCCTCTTGTTGAGATGACTTTAAGTTCAACCAGAGTTGTTGGTTGCCACAAAGTTATGCATGGCTCAGCTGTATCCTTTGGGTTATTATGCCATGTTGTTTGTTCTTGTGATTCACATGCTTCCTAGCAGGGTAGGGTTATAGGTTGATTCCCACCTATGGGAGTTTATATAGTATCTTCTGGTACTATAAAAGCTAGTCTCCAGAGAAGAGGCCTTTGGACCATATCTTGGTCCTTTTGTGTCCTATGTCTGAAGTCCATGGTGTCCTTAGCCATAGAAAATTTCCTTCTACCTCTGGGGTCTAAGAAAACCAACAGTAGTAGCCTATAATGTATTGGAAGTCTCTGTGACAACTCTTACCAATAACAACTCAAGAAAGATCATCTCATGCTTGGTGTTGGGGCTTTTGTTAGATGGTCTGCTGCTCCTGGGAAGATCACTCTCAGCCCAGATAGGAACATATCTTTTATACATGAGTATTATACACAGACATGGATCTACATATATTATAAGTATTTCAGAAAGATATTCAATAGCAGGATTCCTCATAACATTTTAAGATATCCCTGCTATTATTTTACCTTCTTCATTTCTTCTATTTTTATCTCTTTCCCTTCCCTTAAAAAGCTCCCACCTTTTGACATTTTATTCCTTCAGATAAATCATTTGTACCTGCTATTTCCCTCTTTGTAGCTTCCCAACCTTGCAACAATTCCCCTTTACTCTCTAGCTTCTTCAGTTACTACAGGTTATATACTCAAATCTAAAGACCACATATTTTTTGTTAATATTCTGTCTCCCTTTCTCTCCATTTCTCTCTTTCTTTTCCTCTCTCAACTCTAAACGTATATAACATGCTTCTTTATTCTGTTTTTGTATATTAGTTAAAATTAAGGGAAGATTCACTGTGAAATAACATATTACTAATTTGAGGTGACTTTTATATATAAAATGTGTCATTTTCTACCATAAAAGTTTTAGTACAGATAATCAAGCATATTAATTTGTTAGGAACTCCATAAGGAAATACCACACACTAGGCAGACTAAACAAGCATTTATTTTCTCAGAGTTCTGAGGGCTCAAAGTCCAAGTTCAAAAGGTTGATAGAGCTGGTTTATTCTGAGGGTTCCCTGCCCACCTTGAAGGCGACTCCTCTATTCCGTTTCCATAAGAGACCTCTCTGTTTACTAATGTCTCTCATGTCTTTTTGCACATCACGTCATTGGGTGAGAGTCCACTCACTTTCTCCTTTGATCTTAACCACCACTCTAAAGGCCATGTCTCAGAATAACTTACAATCTAAGGCACTGGACAGTCAAGCCTTTAAAATATTAACTAGGGGAGACATAAATCAATTTCTAAAACTACAGAGAGATGTGGTAGTCTATACTAGAAGGAAAGAATATGGCAATAAAAATATTGGAACAATGACATAGTGTAGAAAACTCTGAGTAGCATAAATTGGAAAAGTTCTATCCTCAGACATTGTGTGTTTATGTTATGACTTATTTGTATACTCTCAGCTTGTAACAAAGCACTACTCCTTTGATTATACCCTAATTAATGCATTATCCCAAAACTCTAAGTGAACTCTAATTGTGTCTTTGGAGAGTGAAGTCTATATTTCTGATTACTATGTAGAAGAAATCTATTTCTGGTTACTATGTAGATGTAATTGCCCTCAATGGGCAATTGAGGAAATAAATATTGGGTCAAACAAAGACAGACCAAAATATCAAAAGAAAGAAAATTGTGTGACTTCCAAGAACTGTCTTTGCAGACAAAGGGTAAGTAGCTGAGATGAGGGAAACCTAAGCAACTTTTTCTTGTTGGGACTTCAGCTACAATAAACAGGAGAAAACTGTGTACACTCTGGCTTGGTCACCCAAAGATCACTGCTATGCTGAATATGAATACAGATGTACACACACACACACACACACACACATACACACACACACACACACACACACACACACACACAGAGAGAGAGAGAGAGAGAGAGAGAGAGAGAGAGAGAGAGAGAGAGATATGCAAGCATACACATTTCACTTAATAGTCTATGTTCTTACAAAATTTGGGTACATGTTTGATATTTGTATTGAAGCATCATGTATTTAATTAAACAGTTAAACATTAGAATGTGTGAATTGCTTTCAAGTCCATTGTTTGCAATACTCTCGGTATTTCAGTCTGTAGCATGTACTTTTTCCCCTTCTTAGAACTGGTGTTTCGATGCCAGAGAGATACTCTTAAACAGTTTGTTTTCCTGCTCCATTGAAGAAACTTGGCACAGGACACACACACACACACACACACACACACACACACACACACACTGTTTTAAAACCATTCTGTCTGTGTGCTGTATTATGAGTGGTTCTGACATTTTCTGTGCATTGTATTTGTGTAAACATGCGTAATCAGTAAGTTACCTAAAATTTAAAATGGATTTGAGATTCTGGGCATGAATTTTCACTTAGTCTCCTGACATCTGATGGCAATACTGTTCGAAATTTTAGATCTAAACATTTTGTCTATTAGAAATAAGCAATCATTTGGGAAATACAAGTTCAAGAAATATGATCATGCATCTCTTTATTTACTTCATAAAGTGTTCCCAATGCCACAGTATAGAAGCAATTCGCAGAGAAATATTTTTGTTCAATGGAAGCTGCATTTTTGTTAAGAGAAACAGGTAATGAATATATTATAAAAAGATGGGAGTTGGCATATAATATTTCAACGTAGTGATCAATAGAGCAGCAACTTAGCAGAGTCATATGGATGAAAATTATCGATGAGAGAGATTAAACATGTTTATAAGTGATTAGTGATGGGCCATAGTCAGAAAAAGACATTTTGAAGGCACTTAAAAAGAGAATGGTATATTAACCATGAAGATGTCCGTCTGTTAGTGTTACAGGGACAGGAAATGCTCTGGTAAAATTTTTTGATATTGCACATGAATGCCATGTTTGACTAAGGGAAAGAAAAGAGGTTGAAGCAGAATGGGAGGTTATGGAGAGTGTTAGGATATAAAGTCCTGTAATAAGGGAATGTTCAGAACAACAAATCCTTGGTACGGAGCAAGACAAAGAGAGCTGGGCACTGCAGAACATCTGTTCCATGTTGTACGTCATGGACAAATCAGATGTGCCAAGTATGTTTGCTTCCCAAATAAGGGAGAACTGGTGAGAGTGATAGTCTCAAGATAAGTTACAGCCTGCTGACAGAACCTCAAGGGTAGAATTCAAGTGCTTGCACCATGTATGCTAATGGGGGCAAAGCATAGCTTAGCAGTAGTGAGAGAAGCAGACTAGCTTTACATTCACAATGCATCAGTTAAATTCTATGTTTAGTGGAAAACACCAAGTGTCTTGCCTCCTCAGTGTGAAAAGGACAGATAAGACCAAAGGTCTCCAGTGCACCCTCCTAGTGATAATAGTGACAGGCTTTGCTCAAAGAAGAATATTTGAAAATTGAAGCCCATCAGCAACCTCTATAAGTTTCTAGATTGTCATTCTGCATTAGCAGCTAGAAATAAAAATCTCCTCATTGTGGTTCTTATCTTGGTTGTGATTTGGGGAATTCTTAGAATTTTTTTTTCTCTAGAATGTTTTAATCTGATAACTGAAGTGTAATGGAGATTTAGCAGAGAAGACATAGTATGTAAAGCTACATGACTACTGTATAGAGAAGAAACAAAATACTGGGAATCTATTAGTCCTTGCTCTTAGAATCAATACTGAACCATAATACAATTCATCATTAAGAACAAAAAAAGCAGAGGGCCCCAACATACCTCACCCACTGTACAGATCCCTCAACTCTTCACATCCAGAGATGCTGTAGCCCATACATGTTCTCCCCATAGCTCGAGTTGTCTGTTAGTATGCTGGTAAATTTCAAAAAGAAAAGTGTTACTTGTGTTGTATATATTACTTACTCTAACTGTGCATCTAAGATTTAGCCAGCCAGTTGCTTTCTTTTTTGGCATTTAAAATATTTTAATAACTTAGGGCTTTTCATGACAATGAGACACGTCTGCTCCTGGCAGCACCAGTCTACTTCAAGAAGGAGATGGGCATTGAAGAGGCTCCTTATGGAGTTGGTTAGCCGTTTGGGCAAGAAACTGCTCTTGCCTGGACTGATGCATAAACTGGAAACAAAGAACCCGCAGAGAGAGGACTGCTGAACTTGCCTAAATGTGAGATGATCTTTCAGGGTTCCTGACTCATGAAAGAGTCTGCGAGACATTCTACAGGACACAGCAGAAAAAGACTGAGCTGTCTTTTGAAAATCCTGCTTCATAAAAATGTCTGCTAGAAACTATGGGATTGTAGGCCAAAGATGGATGGATGCCCCAATGATATAGAGGAACTTTTGGTATGAGATTTCTCTGTCATTTCTAGAGTTTTGGACTTCTTGTTTCTTTAGGTAATATTATATCCTTCTGGAATCTTTTTTTTTTTAAAATTTTTTTTTTATTGCGAAAAGAAGAAAAAAAACATAAACAAAAAACAAGTTTCCACCTCCTCCCAGCCTCCCATTTCCCTTCCCCTCCTCCCACCCTTCTCCCCCTCCTCCCACCCTTCTCCCCCTCCCCCCACTCCTCTCCCCCCCCCCCCTCCAGTCCACAGAGCAGTCCGGGTTCCCTGCCCTGTGGTAAGTCCTAGGTCCTCCCCCCTCCGTCCATATCTAGGAAGGTGAACATCCAAACTGGCTAGGCTCCCACAAAGCCAGCACATTAAGTAGGATCAAAAGCCCCTGCCATTGTCCTTGGTGTCTCATCAGCCCTCATTGTTCGCCATGTTCAGAGAGTCCGGTTTTATCCCATGCTTTTTCGGTCACAGTCCAGCTGGCCTTGGTGAGCTCCCCGTAGATCAGCTCCACTGTCTCAGTGGGTGGATGCACGCCTCGTGGTCCCGAATTCTTTGCTCATGTTCTCCCTCCTTCTGCTCCTCCTTGGGACCTTGGGAGCTCAGTCCAGTGCTCCTGTGTGGGTCTCTGTCTCTATCTCTATCCATCACCAGATGAAGATTCTATGATGATATGCAAGATATTCGTCAGTATTGCTCTAGGATAGGGTCATTTCAGGTTCCCAATCCTCAGCTGCCCAAGGAACTAACTGGGAACCTCATCTTGGGCACTAGGGAGCCCCTCTAGGGTCAAGTCTCTTGCCCACCCTAAACTGGCTCCCTTAACTAGAATTCTTAGAATTTTTGTGAGAGCAACTTTCTAACTTCATGGTTCATAGTCCCTCAATATATTACAAGCAAAAAATAAAATAAAAAGTTCTTCCTAGTGTTTAGTATCTGCTACATAAGAAAATGCCTGACAAATGCTTCTGTATCTCACATGCGCTGGAATAAAGTGACAAGTATGTAGTTTTAGTTTGTAAATGGATTATAGCTTTAGAGTAACCACAGACGAAATTTGCAAGAACAGGGGTAAAGTAAATAATCATACAGGACACACAAGGGTCTTTGAGACCATGGTTTCCTTCCTTCCCTCTTTCCATCTCCCTGGCTCATTTTTACCCATCCATTCTTCTTCCTCCCTTCTTTTCTTTCTCCCTCTCCTCCCTCCCTCCCTTCCTCCCTCCCTCCCTCCCTCCCTCCCTCCCTCCCTCCCTCTCTCCCTTCCTCCCTTCCTTCCTTCTTTCCATCTTCCCATCCTGCCGTCCTTCTTCCTATCCTGCTTTCTGCTTTCCCCACTATTTCAAATTTAAATTAATTTTTACTGGAATCCCCCCACCAAAAAAAACTTATTAAAAACTGCAAATTTATGTAGCACTGCTATTCAGATACAGTGTGGAACATTATAACTGGATTAAATGTAACACTATCATGTCCTCAAGTATTCGTATTTTCCTTTATTTTCATTTTATTTACATTTCTATTACAGGTGGTGTGTGTGTGTGTGTGTGTGTGTGTGTGTGTGTGTGTGTGTGTAAAATGTGGAGGTCAGAGGACAATTTGGAAAAGAATCACGTCTCTCTTCCTACCAAGTGGGTCCTGATAATCAAAGTCAGGTTGTCGATCTTGGCTGCAAGATCCTTCTCCTAATGAGATATCTCACTAGCCCCATTAATTACTCTTGCATGGGAGAATGTACAAAATATTTTCCTAGTGTTTGAAACAGTCATTAAAGTTGTCTGTAGTCTATGGCACAGTAGCATACTGAATTTTTTTATTTTCTTAGTCTGAGCTAGTTTCTCAGCACACAGTCCTGGGTAAGCTGATTCGAGACTTAAATATCTGTTTTGCTGATGACTTGGCTGTGGGACTGGTTGCTTACATTCTACACCTGTGGGTTTCACCAATTACATTATGAAGTAGGAAATGTCACTTGAGCTATGCAAAGATGAAGAGAATTATGAAAATAAAATTAAATCATAGAGTTCAATGTAGAACCTGCTATATGATACATATATGTGTTACTTCAATTTGTTGCACTAGCAGAAGGAATAATGTGTATAAATGTTTAACTCTTGACGCATGAGAAATTCTCAATTAATTATGGAAGAATACTAAATGTGTGTGTGAATATTCTGTTGGAGATACTGTGAAAGCTTAAAATTAACCTGAATTTAGGATGCTCTTGTCTCAGTAACTTGTGTATAAGCCTGTGAGACCATGTCCAGCTCACCATACTTCAGTTTTAGGAGTGGTGACTACTGATCAAACTTTCTTCTGGGCATTTTAATGTATGTATTCTTTATGTAATCAGAAAGGAGGCCAGTTGTTTATTGAACAATTCTATAAGTTATTTCTCTTATCTATTTCAGGCCCTGTATTAAAGCTACTATATAAAATCCCTAATTTTAAAGTCATTCATACCACAGTTGCAAGGATCTTTCAAAGTGACAGACTAAAGTTTTGTAATTAAATATAGTAACTAAAATCTGTTAGGCTTTCTAGTAATTTCTGAACTACCTGGTATGTTTGTTATCATAATTCAATGTTTATTGATGACCAGGCTCTCCTCTGGGGACATGGAGGTGGACAATAGAACCGTCCTTACTGAATTCATCCTGGTGGGCTTCTCAGCAAACCCCCGCTGGCAGCTGATTCTATTTGGAATATTTCTAACCATCTACTTGTTGACACTATCAGGGAACATGACATTGGTAGTCTTAATTCGTATTGATTCTAGACTACATACACCTATGTACTTTTTCATCAGCAATCTATCATTTTTGGATTTCTGGTATACTTCTGTATATACACCAAAGATATTGGCCACTTGTATCTCAGAAGACAAACGCATCTCCTTGGCTGGATGTGGGGCTCAGCTATTCTTCTCCTGTGTTGTAGCCTACACTGAGTGCTACCTGCTGGCAGCCATGGCCTATGACCGCCATGCAGCAATTTGTAGCCCATTGCTCTATTCAAGCATCATGTCTACTTCTCTCTGTACTGGGCTGGTGGCTGGCTGTTACATAGGAGGATTTTTGAATGCCATAGCCCATACTGCTAACACATTCCGGCTAACTTTCTGTGGTAAAAATATTATTGATCACTTCTTTTGTGATGCACCACCATTGGTAAAAATGTCCTGTACAGACACCCGTGTCTATGAAAAGATCCTCCTGGGTGTGGTGGGCTTCACTGTGCTCTCCAGCATTCTAGCAATCCTCATTTCCTATTTCAACATCCTCCTGGCTATCTTGAGGATCCGCTCAGCCTCAGGAAGACGCAAGGCATTCTCCACCTGTGCCTCTCACCTGGTCTCTGTCATGCTATTCTATGGCTCCTTGCTTTTTATGTATTCGAGGCCTAGTTCAACCTACTCTCTAGAAAAGGACAAAGTGGCTGCCCTCTTCTACACTGTGGTTAATCCGTTGCTCAACCCTCTCATCTATAGCCTGAGAAACAAAGATGTCAAAGAGGCCTTCAAGAAAGCAACACAGACAATACGACCACACACATGAAGCTTATCCTCCTTTGCTAAGTGCTGTGTTAATTTATTGTCCCAGTAATTCAGTTTTGCATGTGCTCACACATTTGGACCTTTCAATTAAATTCTACAAGTGATCCGCTAAACAATGAAAGGTTGAGCAAATGATTTTTACTTATTATTTTATACTGTGTGTGACATAATTTATTTCAATATTTATAGTTTAAAGTACTTGATTATTTAATGTTCTTCAATATTATATTTTGTCTCCTAATTTTTCTTGTTCATTAATTCTGAAATACTTAAGAGAAAAGTAATTACAGTTTCAAAAAGGATATAGTTTAATTTTAAGTTTGTCAAGACGTTGTTGCTGCTCCCTGAGAAGAAGATTCAAACTGCTAAGATTCTTGGGTGTGTTGGCATAACTGTAGGATTTTACTTTAATATGGTGCCTTCTCCAATAAATACTGTAATAAAGTATAAATGGAGTGTGTAGAAGCACACTTCATAAACCATATATCTTTTATATCAATGTAGTATTAGATAAAGACATTAAGAGTTGTCTAGATTATGAGGTGCAGCGAAAAGTAGCATTAAATGTACGAAAAAATATGAGTCCTTCTAGGTGTATATCACCCTTGCTAGTGTGTAGTCTCCTAGGTAGAGTAGGTATCTGACAGAATCCCTTCTCAGGTCACATATAGAAATGGCTCAATAGGCAAAGGGGGGACAACTTTAAGATAAAAGGAAATAAAATGTCATTAACATGTATCTGTCCAGATCCAGTAGCTGCCTGGTTGTTTCTTAGGGACAAGCAGGGGAATTATCAGAGCATTTCCAGCCCTAACAAAGATGCTTATATTGCCATGGGAAACCCTGGAGGATCAAGTAGTTGATACCCCTGGCTCTGAGCCAGCACCTTCACATGAATTCAATGCCTTAACCCCCTAGTGAATGGATACCATAGGGTAGAAATTTTTGCCTAAGCGTCTTTAAGGACCTACTATAATCGCATTCATATCTAAGTTCCATCAATAAATGCAGTAGATCAATCAGCATGTTATATAGTGATTTATTATTTTAGAATTCCACCAGATGGTATTTTAGGATAGTGTGGGTCAATATCTTAAAGCAAATCCTCTGCTGCCTTTTCAGGCTGGTTCTACTTATTTTCAGATAAATGAAACAATGCGCTAGACACAACATTTAAAATACTATACTTACAATTTAGTGCTTAGCAGGTTTAGTTATTATGTTTCAAGATCAGAAATTAAAAAGGGGGTTTCTCTATCAGAGATTAAATTTTATTTTTACAATTGACAAAATGAGCACATTTATATATTTAGTAAAATTTAAAAACAGCTAATAAAAAACAGTTCATTCCATCAGATGAACTAGCTCCAAGTTTCACATCTTTCCTTTTATCTGTAATTATTCTTTCATACATAATTGTCATCCTCCTTCCCGAAAACCAGTTTTGACATTACACATTTTTTGTTCAGTAAGGAATCCCTACCAGTATCTAGTATCTATGAGAAATTACAGATTGCTGTACACATACTAATAATTCATAAGGTGTTTCCTTAATATATCTACAATACCTATTGTGCAAGGACAAGAACTGGATCAGTACTAGGAGAGACAATAAATAAGCACCAATCCAATGATAAAGTACTATAAATTTTCCTACTTCACTTCCAATTACAAAATTTTGTGTTTTAAAACTGCATTGATAATTGATAGCCAGTAGCAGACTGAAGTTGAATTACTCAGCAACTAATACACATCAAATGAGAGAAAAGTACATTGTGTACAATTATGTACATAAATGAAGACATGACCATAAAATCCACAAAGTTATATTAAAATACAAAACTGTTACACTACTAAAGTAATGTACACTAATGAGACATTTTCTGTTGAGTTTCAAACAATGGAAACTTTATCTTCAGATTCAAAGTTCCTTAACCATGCCCCCATGTAGTTTATTATCATGTAGTCCTGGCTTGCAAAGAGTGTGTCAACCTAGACTTCAGAAGGAGCTAACTGAAGAGTTTTTCCAGAGCTTTTTTCCACATCTTTATTCTTCAGACTGTATGTAGATCATGGAGTACAACCTTGGGAATAAAACAGTAGAAAAGGTAGACACCATTGTGTTCCTCTCCAGGGGGTATCTAGAACTTGGGCAAGAGTAGATGTGGAGAATGGAGCCATAGTACAAGTTCACAGAGATGAGGCACTAGAAGTATGTGGAGAAAGCCTTGATGTGGGCCTGACTGAAGTGGATCCTCAGAATGGCAACAATAATGAAGAGACGGAAGGCCATGTTGAGCAGGTTGGGAGTAATGGCATTGGAGTCCGCAGAAGCACATCATAGGTGGGTAACTCTCCCTGACATCACACCCCATCTTCACCAGAATTGAGACATCACAGAAAAAGTCATCAATGACGCTGTCTCCAAAACAACCCAATGTAATGTGTTGTTGGTTAATTGTTCTTCATTGGTAAGTCCTCAGGTATAGGAGTGCACAAAAAGACAGATGAACAACCTCCTTGACAAGACCTGTGCATCGGGCAGGTGCCTGTATGTGGTTACAGAGATCATAAACTATGTCACCTAGAAGGTAGTACTCACTGTAGCCAGTCTGGAAGAGAAGAACTGAGACAAACACCGAGCAAAGGAATTGTTTATGCCTTCAGAGATGCAGGTCACCGGGATCTTTGCATTATGGAAGAATAAGATCCAAGAGACTTACAACACTGGGCTGGGCACAGCATGTGTGACTTGGATTCAGCCTTAGAATTCTGGAGGATAAATGTAGCCTGGAGTTTCCAGAGCTTCCAAGACTAAATAGGTTCAAATTTGATTCTGATCATAAGATCCAGGAATTTTGAGTAAGAACATTTATGATCTGATTTAGGATGTAAAATCACTTTGGAGATCTTGAGGGAAGTACATGTCAGAACCAAAACAAGGTGGCAACAATATCTAAATGAAGAGGTGATGGTTCCCTCTCTCAAATTGCAAAGAGGTCAAAAGTGTTCTCACTCTCCAAACATAAAACTGTTCCTCCTTCTTGTATGGTAATCACATACAAAATATCATCCTCATTGCTCTTTCCAGAGTCTCTCAATTGATTTCCCACATTCAGATGCATTAGTGATTCTAACATATTCTATTGCACTTGTTTTCTGAAGCTTAGTTTCTCTCAGTAAAATTAACCCTTTGCACATTGATAAATGACAGAAAATGATACACACCTTAAATACATTGATGGGTAAGATATTACAAAGCTAAAGAATATTGAAACATATTATTTTCTATCTATCTGTGTCTTAATATCCATCCTCCAACATCTGACAATTTTTCCAGCCCTCCAAGTCTCTAGCAATTGCTGCTGCACATTTAAATCACGCTTTAAAAAATATTGTCTTTATTTTAAAATTCTGTCTTTAGAAAGTGCATATATTACATGTTGGAGGTATGATGTGGGATTCCCCTCTGTATAGTATGAATATGTTTTATTACCATTGGCTAATAAAGAAGCTACTTTAACCTATGGCAGGGCAGAATATAGTCAGGCAGAAAAACTAAACTGAATGCAGGGAGAAAGAAGGCAGAGTCAGGCAGATGTCAGCAACCACCAAGGAAGCAAGATGTGTGGTAACAAACCATGAGTCTCATGGTAAAATATAAAATAATGGAAATGGGTTAACTTAAGATGTAAGAATTAGTTAATAATAAGCCTGAGCTACTAGGCCAAAGAGTATGTAAGTAATAGTAAGCCTCAGAATGACTATTCATAAACAGCTTCAGGAACAAGCAGGTGGAGAAAAGCCAGTCTGGGGGACCAGTGGGATGGAGAATACTTCTAGCAACAGAAGTAAAGGTTTTATTTTAGACACTTCTATTTGACTCAATCTTCAATATTATTTTCCAAAACCAGTAATTCTGCTACATTCTGTAGATATTTTGTAAATCAAGGTGACTCTAGTTAATAATATTTTATATACAAGAAATTGTCTAAGAGCATAGGTCTCATGTGTTGTCATCACAAAGGACAAATATGTTAATTAGATTAATGGAACATTTTCTTACATTTTTACATTTTCTTACATAATTTACACTTATGCCAAAATATCCTATTGTATGTAGACTTTTGTGTGAGCATGCTGGAGAATGACTCTGGACTGCACATGTGTTCTGATGATGAGCTATCCCAATCTCCATCTATGCAACTTTTATTTATGATCTAGAGTCTAATAAATCTAGTAACAAAAATTTGTTAACATCTCCCTCATAGACCTTATCTCCTGGGATTCCGATTCCTTGAGGGAGTTGACACCAATTATTTCCAGTCTTTAGAAAACACTTTTTTACATCCTGTACAAAATTAAATCAGCGAACATCTTATTGAAGTTCAGCTTCAGGAGGCTATGATATAGAATTTATACTTCTGGATAACCAGGAAAGACAACAGGTGTAATTTCCAAGGTAAGTTGATCTCATATAAACAACTATAAATCCCATACTTCACTACTACATTAGCAGATGGTTATGTGGCAAATTTCTTCTGAAATGTGAATTAATGATACATAAACACCTTCAGGGGCCAGGTAACTAAAATGAAGTCAGAGACCTGGGAAAATATCATTTGTAAGCTAACCGTGTGTGGTGATATTTTGTTTGTGATCTAACAAATAAAGCTTGCCTGAAGATCAGAGTGTGGAGTTAGACACAGTTAGCCATAGAGACCAGGTGGTGGTGGCACAGACCTTTAATACCAGCACTCTGGAAGTAGATGTTTCTCTGTGAGTTCAAGGGCACCCTGGGCTACATGAGATTGAATCAGTCTAAAAGAGAAACAGATTTCATACCTTTGATCCCAGCACTTGGGATCACACGTCTTTAATCCCAACATGAGGGAGAGGAAGACAGGGATGAGAGAGCTGGGTGGAGAGGATGAGACAGAAACTCAGTTTTCAGTCTGAGGATTTGTAGGGATAGGATCGCCCCTTTGACCTGAGGTAAGAACTAGTGACTAACTGCTCTACTTCTCTGATCTTCACACAAGCGTTATTTGTTACAGCAGAAAGAAAATACCACCACACCATGAAAAATAAAACTAGGCATTGGTTTGTTATCCCATGTATGTCTTTTGCTTCAAATGGCGTAGCTTGAATGTACATGATAATGTAATTTCTGTCGAGGTAGGGGTATGGGAGTTATCATAGGGATAGCACAATATGAAGAAAGGTTTATTGGCTAATCGAATGTTAGAGCTGAGAAATCTTGTTTTCACTGGGATCTAATTTATTCACCCACTTGATGTTCCTTTAATTATAATTATAAAACACACATCTGGATCAGCTTATTTAAATTCTCAAGTAGCTCAGGTGAGCCTGGAAAGCAAAAAGTCTAATAAACTTTTATACAACCAGAATATCATTTCACACAGCATTTCAAGTTGAACACAAAGTTTAAAGTATAATAATTATCATATAAAATTGTATGCATTTTAACATCTTTGTTTAACATGGGCAATTATCTGATACACAGTTCTGTGTGTTCTCATTTGCCTCAGTCTTTTCCTGTAACTTTAACAGTGGCGCACAAAATCCTTTAAAATCCTTTATTGCTGACCTCTTGATTTAATAATGTAAGATATAAGTAACCATAAGTGAGTTTCTACACCTAGAAAGTATAAAAACGTTGAAGAATTTTTAATTCTAACGGTTTTTCTGACCAACCTTAGACAAACTCATCCCGGTGTTTTCTCATCTCCCATTGCCTTTGAAACTGGAAAGTATTAAGGGTTGTCTCATTCACAGCTTTCAGTACATCCCACTTTTCCTGCCAGACCTTCAGACAGCACACACTGCGGTCGTAGCCCATCCTGAGGCGGTTTTTGTACAATTTTTGTAATAGCTATGATCGTTTCAACTGCATGCCCCTCTTTCCTAGTTTTTCTGCGCTGTTCTATTTTCTGCTTCTCCAAGTGATGTCATTCTTGCTAAATAAGTGCTTAAGTTAGAAAAACACACAGGTGCTTAGAAAGCAAAGGGGATGTAGTTATGTCCTTGGGAAGCTTTCCCTAATTTTATCAAACCTGACTTCTTTCAGATCAGTGAAATGCTTTAAATATCCACTCATGTTGTTGCCTGTATTGTACTTGAATATTTTACTAATTTAGGAGAATTTTGTCTGTTTCAGATTCTTGGCTACTGTAGATGAGGCTTCTAGGAACAATTATGTTTGGTTTACTATGTGGATATAAATTATTTTTCAGGGATGAAGATGAAATGTCTGTTTTTATTCTTAAATCATTCACTTCTCTCGCCAAAGATTCTGTCAACAATCAGTATTTAAGATTAAACCCTTCTTTGGGGGCCACAGAATATATGAGGAGTTAAGGCTGTGATATGAATAATTTAGATGGAAAATGTGTGACAGAGAGTACACCATGTAGTTATGTGACTCCTATTCAAAAGGTTTGTATTCTTTTCTTAATATAAAATTCTATAGCTTAGACATTATAAATTATGTCTTAGAAAGCATGGGAATTTAGTTCTATAGGATATGTGTGTTGGAATGGACATTATACACATAACACTAGCCTGACCTTAAGTTGGTTAAAATAATCTAAATTCAGTGATTCATCCAATTACTTTTTCTCATGTGATGTTTTAAAAATATCCTTGTGAAGTTAGTTAGGAGACATTGTGGTATAATCTCCAAAGTTCACATTGTAGGTCTAAAATTTTCATTCTTTAAAGAAAAAATGAGGAAATCAAAGACCCCAGTGAGGTTTTTTTACTGGCTCAGAGGTGCCCAAGCTCTGGAGAAGACAGCCCTAATAACTAGAAGGAAGACAAAGGGTAAAATTCAAGTTAAGAAAAATTAAACTTTAATTGTGAATTTACCACAGACAAAAGCAAAATTCTGTCTTTGTCATAATAGATTTATCTAGAAGAATGCACAGAAATCAAACTGCAGTGACAGAGTTCTTCCTCATGGGATTGACCACCTCCTTCCAGTTCCAAATTCTCCTCTTCCTGCTATTTCTCTGTGTTTATCTTGTCACGCTTCTGGGGAACCTGGGACTGGTCATTCTCATTCGCCTGGACACTCGACTCCACATCCCCATGTACTTTTTGCTAAGCCACTTGTCTTTTGTGGATGCCTGCTCCTCTTCGGTCATCAGTCCTAAGATGTTGTCCGACATCTTTGTGGAGAGAAAAGTGATCTCCTTCCTAGGTTGTGCTGTCCAGCTTTGCCTATTCAGCCAGTTCGTAGTGACGGAATGTTTCCTCCTGGCCTCCATGGCATACGATAGGTATGTTGCCATCTGTAAGCCTTTGCTGTATACACTCATTATGTCCCAGAGGGTTTGTGTGCGACTAGTAATAGGGCCTTATGGCGTAGCCCTTATAAGCACCACGGTACATATAACTTTTGCCTTTCTCCTGCCCTATTGTGGTCCAAATCTCATCAATCACTTTTTCTGTGACCTTCTCCCTGTTTTATCACTGGCATGTGCAGATACTCATGTGAATAAACTTTTGCTTTTTGCCTTGGCTGGGATCCTGGGTGTATTCAGTGGTATCATCATCTTGGTGTCCTACATGTACATTGTCATGACTATCCTGAAAATCCACTCTGCTGATGGGAGGCGCAAAGCCTTCTCCACCTGCTCGTCACACCTGACAGCTGTCTCTATCCTTTATGGGACTCTCTTCTTTATCTACGTGTGTCCGAGCACCAGCTCTTCTCAGGGTATCAATAAGGTTGTGTCATTATTTTACACCACGGTTATCCCTATGTTAAACCCGTTCATCTATAGCCTGAGAAATAAGGAAGTCAAAGAAGCATTCATCAGGACATTCGAAAAGAAATTTTGCTACAACTTGCAAGATAAAATGGACTGGAGAGGGAGGGGGAAAGGAGTGGGGGGAGGGGGAAAAGGGTGGGAGGAGGGGACGTAGGGTGGGAGGAGGGGGAGGGAAATGGGAGGCTGGGAGGAGGTGGAAACTTGTTTTTTTTTCTCCTTTTCTAAAGAATAAAAAAAATTCTAAAAAAAAAGATTTTGAGAAAAGATGTAAAGATATAACATCTGAAAAAATTAATAAAAATATGTCAATAAGATTTCCCAGATCAAGGAGGTATATAGAATGTGATATTTAATAAATAAAAAAAGATAAAATGTTATAGACATAAACATTATTAGATAACAGTTATCCTATTTCAGATTTTCCTTTCAATCACAAGAAGCTCAAATCTTTACACTGAGGTGTATGGATTATAGAATCTTCAACTTTTGCAAAACTATGAGGCTTTGTAACCAAAAATAACAGACTCTGTTAAGCTCTGAAAAATAAAACTTAGTAAGCAATGAAATTGATACTTCAGCTATGGTTTACAGGTAGCCAAGTCCCTAAATTATCTTCTATAATAGGATAATTTATAATGTGTGGTAGTTTGAGTAAGAATGACCCCCATAGACTAATGTGTTTGAATATTTGGCCCATAGGGAATAGCACTATTAGGAAGTGTGGCCTTGTTAGAGTGGGTGTGGCTTTGTTGGAGGAAATATGTCACTGTGGAGGTGGGCTTTGAGATCTTATTTACTCAAGCAAAGCCTAATGTGGCAGTCTCATTCTGCTGCCTGTAGATAAAGACATAGAACTCTCAGCTCCTACTCCAGCACCATTTCTGCCTGAATGCTAACATTCTTCTTGGCATAACGATGATATACTAAACCTCTGAAACTGTAAGCCAGCCCCAATTAAATGTTTTCCTTAATAAGAATAGTTATGGTGTCTCTTCACTGAACTAACAAAATGCTTAATGTTGAATCTCTTCAACCAGCTATAAAGAGTTTGATCAGGTAGTAAGCAAAAACATCCCTTTTTACAAGTATTTTCATATCTCATTAGATGCTAAAAATAGGCACAAATATAAAATATCTTGGGGTAACTATAAACAAGCAAGTGAAATACCTGTATGACAATAACTTTAAGTCTTTGAAGAAAGAAATTGACGAAGATATCAGAAAATGGAAAGATCTCTTGTGCTCATGGATAGGTGGGATCAGCAAAATAAAATTGAAAATCTTACCAAGAGCAATCTATAGATTCAGTGCAATCCCTATCAAAATCTCAACACGATTCTTCACAACCTTGAAAGAACAATATTCAACTTCATATGGTAATACAAAAAACCAGAATAACCAAAACAATCTTGTACAAGAAAGGAACTTCTGGAGACATCACCATCCCTGACTTCAATCTCTACTATAGTAATAAAAAACATACATAGCTATAGTAATAAAAAACAGCTTAGTATTGGCATAAAAACAGACACATGGATCAATGGTATCAAATTGAACACTCTGACGTTAAGGCATCCTCTCCACTATTGCTAAGATTCTTAGCTGGGGTCATCCTTGTGTATTCCCGGGAGTTTCTCTTGTGTCTGATTTCACATTCACCCCACAATGGCTCCCTCTTTCAAAGTATCTCTTTCCTTGCTCTTCCTCTCTGTCCTTTATGCAACTTGATATTCTCAATCCTCTCCTCTATCACCCTCCGTCCTCCCCCCATGCTGCCAATTTACTGAGGGTAGGTTTGCTCTGACAAGCGTTTCAAACCATCAACTCATACTAAACTTCAGTTACATACTAGTAATTACCTTTTATTGACCACCTTTCCCTGATGGAGGAAGGTCATTGGCTAATAAAGGAACTGCCTTGGCCCATTTTATTGGTTAGAAGATAGGTGGGAGGAGTAAACAGAACAGAACGCTGGGAGGAACAGGAAGTGAGGTCAGACTCTACAGCTCTCCTCTCGGGAGCAGACGCCTGAGAGAGATGCCATGTCCCGCTCCCGGGATGAAGCTCCGACCCAGGATGGACATAGGCTAGAATCTTCCCGGTAAGCACACCTTGGGGTGCTACACACAGATGATTAGAAATGGGCTAAATTAATATGTGAGAATTAGCCTAGATGAGAATGGGCCAAGCAGTGTTTAAATGAATACAGTTTGTGTGTTGTTATTTTGGGCATAAGCTAGCCGTGTGGGCGGCTGGGGTGCTGGGGACGCAGCCCCGCTGCCCTTATTACTACATTTCCCCTTTGCCGTTTCCTCACTTCTGTTCCTCCATTTACATCCTAAACAAATTATGCAAACTTGAATCATCATCCCCAGCTGTGCCTCTAAGAAACGAAAACTGGGAATTCCACCTTTGCAGCGGGCTTTGAAACCCGGCTCATGCAATTACAACTAATTGTCAGCAGAGGGCGACATATGCACACAAAAGAGCTCTCCATGGCCTTCCTGCCTGCTAATACCCAGACAAGCTTCAAAGCACAGCACACCTGAAACTCAATCACCACTATTCAGACCATGCCACAGAACTCCTTTTCCAATGTAACTCCAAATACCCCGATTGTCAATTTTGCTCCTAGCTTTAAAACCAGCTATTTCTAAAAAGCTGACACCCTAAAGCAAAATTATGGTTAGCTGGTTTGCACGTTCTAAATCACCTTTTAAGACCTTTAGAAGTAGGGTTTACTTATTAAGATAGTTGAATCTTTATGAAGTCAAAATATATGCTTACAGGAAGGTTGCAGCGGTTTCATTGCTATGCTTTGTTTCGTCACGATGCTTGTCTCTAACACCACAGCCCCGCCCTCTTCAAACAAGACTCTGAAGATACAAGGAATGTCAGGATCGTACCAATTGTAATGTAGCTAGTCAGGAAAACGAATGAGAACCAAGTCACTCTTTTTTTTTCTTTTGCTTTTTCAAGGCAGGGTTTCTCTGTGGTTTTGGAGCCTGTCCTGGAACTAGCTCTTGTAGACCAGGCTGGTCTCGAACTCACAGAGAACTGCCTGCCTCTGCCTCCCAAGTGCTGGGATCCTTACCAAGTCACTCTTGAAGGAGCCCTCTTGTTATACCAGACAGGAATGAGATCAAAGTATGGTGCTGTCTGACTAGATCCACTAGAGGTGAAACCATAAAAATATATTTAAAACTGAAATTAAAACTCTAAAACTCAGAATAAGGGGTGAGAGTGAGGAGCCTGGCAGAGCACAGGGGAGGTCCTGCTGTGTTATCTGGGTATGATGCTACCCATCAGGGCAACAGCTCAAGACCTCATTTCCAGGTCAGCAAAGTTGTCTTCATGTCTGAGGATACAATACACTTTATAACATCTGACATCAACCTTTACGACTTAGCCTCTTATAAGCTCTTTTAAGGGAGGAGGGGGCTGGAGGCATCATTATCTTGTGATATTATTTGTACAGTGCAGTGCCTATGAATCCACTTATTCACAAGATGAGGGGTTCTGTATTAGAAAATCTAATTAGGTCCTAGACTAAAATTCTCCAAACTAAATTGTCTTCGTGGGATCTTTTAACAACCACTTAACTTCCTTTTATGTTACCTACAGGTCATGAGACTTACCTTCCCAACATCAAGCGATTGCTTTGGAGAACACTCCACTTATTGGCCTATATTACCTTTTTAATTCCTCTGCAGAAATGCAGATGCAAAACGACCCGTCTACTATGCAAACTTCATGAAGGCTTTTACTTTGTAATTTTCAAGTAGTCTTTTTCTCAGTCATATGAACGGTTAGACAGCTGGGTGTTATCGGAATAAACATTAAGGTCAAAATGTAGTCCAAAAAGAAGAAAATGGTCTAATTTTTTTTACACCAAATAAAATGTCAACTAAAAATGTCACACATTTTCCCCAGTCAAATGTGACTTGTTGATCCTCCATGTCACAACTCTTTCTTTCCATTTGGTAGGACGATGAAAAGTAATTAATCGTAACAAGTTCACACAAACCCTGTCCCTCCCTAGTCAGATGTCTGTGGATTATTAACTTATTCGTGGTCATAGGAAACATTTAAGAAGTGAGCATCCCCCAAGTTACGGAATCCAACTTCTCAAATTATAAACAAGGAAGTGAAATTTTCTTATCCTCTCCAGACCCAGAGTCACATGGCCATTTGGTGGAGAGTTCCAGGTTGCCATAGTGAACACTAGTAAAGTGGTATCAATGCTCTAAATACAAATAATAGTTAGATTTCATTGCTCATAAAATGGATCCCAACTTACATTAGATAAGTATAAACCGGTTTTAACAGATTCCAAAGTCAGTCAATGGTTACAGCTATCCCCATATACCATTTGAAGTTTCTGTGAAGGTTTCTGGGTTTACTGCAAACACCTGATCCACATGACTCACCTCCAACCTGGCAATTTCTGACATCGTGTTTAAAATAGCATTGCTTAACCTGGGCTCTTACCCACCTGTTACATTTGGGATGCAAATGTGTCTGTCAGATACTTTACCAGTCACTCGATGTTGAAGTCACTCTTCAAAGTAAAAGTATGTCTTATATCAAGAGCTATTTATAATCAGAGTTAGTTTTCTGGCTTCTATTATGATATGTTCAATGAATGCCTGCCCTTCTTGGAAACTTCCTGAAAGCTTGGCAAGTCCCGCTGTCTCTACACATTTCACAATGTATCAAACAACAGGATATGGTGGATCGTGGTAGATTTGTAGAAATGTGTTTGGAAGATCGGTAGATGATACAGTGGCTAAGATAAGGAACTGAATTCAGAGCCCCAGTACCCATGTAAAAAGCCACTGCCTGTAATCCTGGCTCTGGAAGACAGAGACAGAATGACTCCTGGAAATCACTAGTCAGCCAGTCTAGGCAAAACACAGAGGTGAATGTGGTAGAGCAGGATACCCAGCTGTGGCTTCAGGCCTCTATCTGCACCTGCACATGTGGGCATCTGCATCCCCATACTCACGTAAGTGCACTCAAACAGCACACACACACCATACACACACACAAGTACATGCACATACACACGTGCACATTCACACACACATACACACATGCACATAAATACACACATAAGCACAGACACACACAAGCACATGCACACAGACATGCATATGTGGTTTTTCTACAGAGAACTGAAAATTAATTTGTTCTAATGGAGATAGGTATAGGTGACTTGGGTGTTTAAAAGTACTTTATTAGCCGGGTGATGGATATAATATTTGAGGGGGAAAAGCTATTTTCAATAAAAGGAAAATATAGAGAAAAATGAATAAGCCTGCTGAGAGTATTCGTATCTTTAAACATGTAGTCAGTACTACTGCAAATCAGAAAAGCACAATTAAAGTGTAAGCATTTAAAAGCTAGTAGGAAATGTTTTTGTATACTTCCTTTACCCTATTCCAGTATTGGTCTTTTAGTTCCTTAGGAGGATTAAAAGGTTCTTGAATTTTCCTTAGCTACTACTGTCTGAAACTGTATTAATACCCTCCCTTATCATTAAGACCAGATTTGAGGGTGACAAACCCTGGCAGATCACACTCAAGCTGATCGTTCTTGTCTATTCTTCAGCTTCTGGGGGATCCTCTCTCCCACTTCCACGGTTTTGCTCCTCTCTGAAACAAAGAGGAGAATTACTGTCTCCCTGCCCATCACTGATAGCATCTTTTCTTTCTCTCCAGTCGTTAAGGCTGGATACTCTGGACCTTAGCTACTGGGATAGAACAGGTCCCCTACAAAGCTTTCAGAACTACTCAGATTTTATATATTGATATGGTGAGCTCCTCACTGGTGCAAAGATGCCTCTGTGTTGTCCTTGAAGGGACCTCTCCTGAAGACTCTTGATAGACTCAGATACATTAAAAATGACTGCTTATCTGAAATATAGTGCATCACTCATCTGGAAACAAGGTTAACCGGGGAGGACGATAACAATGCTTTGAATGCCAAGTTAGAAAATCAAGTCCTGACTTGAAAAGCCTCTGTCACATGCCATTCTCCAACCACAAAAGACGAGCACTCAGAGGCTGCGAGCAAATAACTTTAGATGGTGATTGAGTAACCTATGCTCCACACGTATTAAACAATGTTCACATCATCCCCATGTCAAAAAGTCAACTGTTAATTGAATATAAGCATTACTTTGGAACACACAAAGTGAATGACATGCCCAACAGGATGCAGAGCTGAGGAATGACACTCAGAGAAGGCACTTGTAAGCAGAGCTAACTAAATGACAACCCCACCCCACGGCCAGCCTGAGTACACGTTTGAGACTGCACGTCCTGGTCCTTCCAGAACTTCATGGACAGCCATGAGGGAGATGGAAAGAGTCACCCAGCAATGTGCATTCGCCCTCTGACTAACTGGGAAACCCAGAGGGCATGCACTACTTCCCTATACTGTGAAATAAAAATCTAGTGACTATGTCCCCCTTTCTTCCCACCAAAGAATCTGATCGTTAAAAAAAAAAATGGAGATTAAATTCTAATTACGTAAAATCTGAAAAAACCCGAACTTGAGTTTAAGGCTTTCTTGAAGGATGTGATGGATTTAACCAGGCTGTGCCCAGCGGGAATTCTAGAATGGTGAGGGGTAAGGATATTTCAAGTGCTGCAGAAGCAAACTGGGTACGAATGCCCCTCTGTAACAATCCATGAAGATAATGGTGAGAGCATCCGAGAAAGAAAGCTACTGCGTGTATATTCCTCACCTCTCTTCAACTCTACGCTTCAGGCAAGGCACTTAGCCACTGCCAGCCTAGGCCCAAGTTCTCCTTTCTCTTCTCCCCAAAGAGAACAGTCAGAAATCATACAAGCAAACAGACCCTTACAAGAAGAGCAGAGCATACAATGAACCATCACGATGAACCATTTACTCCATGGAGATGGTGTAGACAGCGTATGAGGTTATATATAAGGTATCTCAGCTACTCATCGTGTGGAAGGCAAAAGCTAGAAGGGAACAGGAGAGGACATCAAAAGAGACTGGGGTGGAATGCAGCATGAGGAGGGAAATTCTCAAAAGGGAAGCTAAACATCTCCTGGTAGTTACGGGGACTAAAAATAACAGAGACGCAGTGGAGCCTTTCACTTTAAATTCAATAAGCATTAGCAAAAGACAAAAGGTTTCTATAATCTGAAGAGAATCCAGAGTATGTATCAAAGGAGTCTGCCTTCTGCACAAAGAAACGTGCAAATGCATTGTGCTGCTCTGTTTATAACACAGGAAAAGGAAATCAGCCTAGATGTCCATCACCAGAGGAAAGGGTATTGAAAATACGGCACATATACACAATGGAATTTTATTGAACAGTGTAGAAAAATGAGATTATAAAATATTCAGGAAAATAGATGTATCTGAAAAAAGTATCTTGAGGTTTTTCTAGGCATCTTAAAAGCATTATGGTCAAAAGCAGACTCGGGGGCTTTCTTAAGCCAATGTGCCTTACACATCTCAATTAGTGAATTAACGGTAACTGCATTTGTTCTGTGGCTGAAGCCAAAACGTTGGGTTTTTCCTTTTCCTTCTTTATTTTCACTCTTTGTGCAGTGCAATCACATGTTATCCAGTCATCACACGTACATGAACACACATATAAACATGCACAGGGTGCACACACTCACATGATGGAGGAAGGTCATTGGCTAAATAAAAAGAAACTGCTTGGCCCTCATTGGTTAGAAGATAGGTGAGAGGAGTAAACAGAACAGAACGCTGGGAGGAAGAGGAAGTGAGCTCAGACTCCACAGCTCTCCTCTGGGGAGCAGATGCCTCAGAGAGACGCCATGCTCCCAGCTCCCAGGCAGACGCACGCGATGAAGCTCCGACCCAGGATGGACATAGGCTAGAGTCTTCCCGGTAAGCGCACCTAGGGGCGCTACACAGATGATTAGAAATGGGCTAAATTAATATGTGAGAATTAGCCTAGAAGAGGCTAGATAGAAATGGGCCAAGCGGTGTTTAAAAGAATGCAGTTTTCCGTGTAATTATTTCGGGTAAAGCTAGCCGTGGGGGCGGCCGGGTGCCGGGGACGCAGCCCGCAGCCCTTATTGCTACACTCACACACACAGACTTACACACACATGTGCATATACACACATACATACGCACATGTATATACACACACACTCACACACACACTCAATCTGGTGGAAGCCACTACTATTTCTCTCACTGAAAGCACCACTACTCACCAAGCATATAGTAATTATAATATCTGGATTTTACTTCTCCCTCTCAGTAAAAGATTCTTTAAGAAATCAGAATAGGCTTGGGGAACCAAATAGAGACATACAAAGATCTAATCTACATGGAAAGTAGAAAAAGACAAGATCTCCTGAGTAAATTGGGAGCATGGGGAACTTGGGAGAGGGTTGAAGAGGAGGGGAGAAGCAGAGAGGGGAGCAGAAAAAAATGTAGAGCTCAATAAAAATCAATCAATAAAATAAAATAGAAAAGAAAAGAAAAAGAAATCAGACTAGGCAACTACTCTGTTCTAGACGGTAATGCCAAGTAGGGAGGGAGGGCAACTAGGGAGATGATGGTGCGGGACGGGGGTGGGGGAGGCTTGACAAGAAGCCCTCTGAAAGTCGGCATTACACCCAGCTGTGTGAGTGCAGGGCTTCACCTGGGGAGACAACTAGCTGCTCTCTGTTGAAGACCCACTCCATGGTAGCCGGTGGGGGTTGGGGATGGTAACAGGTGGGTGCCAGTTCCCGGCTAACAACTCCCACTCCACGGTAGCTGGTGGGTACCAGTGCCCGGCTAACAACTCCGATCTGGAAGGGTAGCGGGTGGGTGCCAGTGCCCGGCTAACAACTCCGATCTGGAAGGGTAGCGGGTGGGTGCCAGTGCCCGGCTAACAACTCCCACCTGGAAGGGTAGCGGGTGGGTGCCAGTGCCCGGCTAACAACTCCCACTCCACGGTAGCGGGTGGGTGCCAGTGCCCGGCTAACAACTCCCACCTGGAAGGGTAGCGGGTGGGTACCAGTGCCCGGCTAACAACTCCCACTCCACGGTAGCGGGTGGGTACCAGTGCCCGGCTAACAACTCCCACCTGGAAGGGTAGCGGGTGGGTACCAGTGCCCGGCTAACAACTCCCACTCCACGGTAGCGGGTGGGTGCCAGTGCCCGGCTAACAACTCCCACCTGGAAGGGTAGCGGGTGGGTGCCAGTGCCCGGCTAACAACTCCGATCTGGAAGGGTAGCGGGTGGGTGCCAGTGCCCGGCTAACAACTCCGATCTGGAAGGGTAGCAGGCCCATGCAGGAAGTGCATTCAGATGGTTAACAATGTGGCACAACGGCCAACTAAATACCTCTGCTGTCCCACAGACAAAAGCAGCTCCCAACTTCAGTTTGAGAGGCCTCCGTCCAATACCAAGGGTGAAGGCAGAGACTCATGGCTGCCCAGACACAGAATAATGACCTTGAGGAATCCGTCCTAAACAAGTCACTGACACCACCCCCTCTAAAGCTTAGGGAACATTCCAAAAGAGGTGGCGGAAAGTATGTAAGATTCAGAATACGGGGTGATGGGTTGAAAAATGTCATTCTCTTCGTACAACCATTGCAGTCAATACTCACAACAATTACATTCACCTGCACGCAGCCCAAGCACTAATCTGTCAAAGATGGGAGGAGTCCATGTGACCCTATCTTTTAACCCCGAACTGTTGGTTATTGGTGGATTCTGAGAGAAGGGGAAATCATAACTTCAGCTGTGGACTCCTGGATGAACTCACCTCACCAGGCTCCAGCACACAGATCCACGTCCATGGTGACACATATGGCCCTGGTTAACCACAGTGGAACACAAAACAAAACCAAAAGATATGAACATGAGAAAGATTTGTGTGGGGAGCACAGGGTGGAGGGAAGTGGAGAAGGAAGGCGGCAGGTGAGAGTGGTTAGCACGTAATGCGTGCATGCACAAAATTGTAAAATAAATAAATGCAAACTGAAATTAGAAGGAGACAGCCACGTCTAACATGAAAACAATAACTACTTCAAAGATGTTCACAATAAGAGAAATGTAAATTGAAATGGCAAAAAGATATATCTTAAACAGCTGGGCAGTGGTGGTGCATGCCTTTAATCCCAGCGCTCCGGAGGCAAAGGCGGGTGAATCTATGTGAGTTCAAGGCCAGCGTCCTCTACAAGAGCTAGTTCCAGGACGGGCTCCAAAACTACAGAGAAACGCTGTATCGAAAATCAAAACAAAAACAAACAAATATATATATATATTAGCAAAAATCTTAGAATAAAAAAAACTTGAACTTGTATTAACATTACTTAGAATGACTCAAACATTTATGAGACAATACAACAATAGATAATTCTGGTATAAAAAATGGTGTAAAGATATTATTGGTGATTTTATGTTTTTGTCCTACATATGAACTTGAAACCAATCATCATTCAGAGATGAATATTCCAGTGTTTGTCTCTGAATGATGGCTGGTTCCAAGTTCATAAGGCTGTCTCCAATTGGTTTCCACTTTCAAAGGAAAATTAGTTTTCTCCAATAAGTCTCACTATGCAGATTAACCACACATAAAGCAGGTCCCATGCCCAACAGCTGATAGAAAACACAAGATGAACTCATGGTGTTTTTGTAGACTTTAGTCTCATATTGCTTTCTTTGGGCATTTTTGTCTTTCTGATCTTTTGCTTGTGCACTGTAGTTTCCAATTTTCTGTTTTTGTGAGTTTGTTATGTGTGCTTGTGTGTTTCTTTTGTTTCCTCTTTGTTTTTTCATTATTATTAGCATTATAGTTGTTGTTTGTTTTGTTTTGTTTGCTGTTTCGTTTGTTTTAAAAAAAGAAAGAGAGTATGGAATTGGGTAGATGGAGAGGTAGGGAGAATCTGGGAGTGGTGGGAAAAGAAGTATCTATGATCAGAATATATTGTATGAAAAACATTTTTATTAAAAATAATATTAACAATTCTTATCTGAGACTTGCTTCAAAATATTAAAAAATAATAATTTTCTTCATCCATGGTGCACATGGCTACTTTGTTCATTACTTTCAAGCTTTTGTTCTAATGATGATTTTTTTTTTTGTGGGGGGGATGTTTTACAAACACTCTGAAATTGTATACAATGCATAGTTTTTATTATCTTTTCCTGCTTTATTTTGTTCTATCACCAGTTACCATACTTTTGTATCTTACTTACAATTTATTTTTATTTTCTGATACCCCTTCTTTATTATTTTCAGCTCCTAATTTCCCTTTATTAAGCTATTGCTCTTGCCTAAGTTCCTAGGATAGCAGCATAACATGATGCTCAATAAGTATTCATTTATATTTTAATTGCTTTAACTACATTCTCATAATGTACTCTCTCTACTATGAGTTTGCAATAAATTTCTGTGAGCAAGTCAAGACACTTTGAGATTATTAATTAGGGTGGAAACCCACAACTAATTAATAACTGCCCAATAGCAGGAGATTGCCATGTAAGTCCGTGGTACAGCACGCTAGAGACCTTAGATTCCATCCCAATGCAGGAAAAAAAATAGATTTATTCATTCACGCATGCACTTATTCATTTCAATAATGTAACCATCCACCAAAAGTCATCAGCCTTGTAATTTGTCTAACACAAAGAGGTCACCTTATCTGTAAAGGCTACATCATGAGAAGCTCAGAGGTGAAGTGTTGTCCTTGGTTCTTCTTTGGGTCATGATGAAAGCTGAACTCCTGACCAACCTTCATTAATCAGATGACATTTCAATTTTCTTTCCCTCAGCTTTGTATTCTCAACATAACTTACTTGGGAGAAAGAGGTTATCAGGCATGGCAGTGGACAGAAGGGTCCACCTTTTTGACCACACAACCAGACTGCAATTTAGTTTTCATTAACAATGATTCCACACATCTCCAGGTCTTCCTAGACTCTATGTGGTTCTTCCTGTAACATCTACTACTACTACTAGCATGACCAGAAAAAGGGGCCTTGACAGGAGGAGATTCTCAGCATCCCACCTACCCTAAGATCAAATCACCAGCTAGAGAGTACAGTAGTGGGAAACACAAGAAGCTTGAAAATACGGCCATCACAGAAACCAGGGAAACCAGAGGATTCATGTGAATCCAAAAGACAACTCCCAACTTTCTCCAAAAAGCCCTTCAACTCTCTTTCTCAGTATGTCTAGAGAAACACTTCGGAAAGACAAAGAAGTATCAGAAGGCCAGGATGTCACCAGAAGATCACCAGTTCAGTTGCATTTAACAAACTCTCGAGGCCCTTGCTCCACATCAGGATCATACAGGATCAAAATGAATAAAATTTATACACATCTGCAGGATCATACAGAATCATAATGAATAAAATTTAGACAACAGTAAAAGTGAAATAGAGACTACTTGTACATCTGAATAAAATATGAACAGAATCTCTGTCCCCTGCATCATTTGGAATTTGTCACCTGACATTTGCAACCTGCATTCTTCAAGGAGATCTGGATGGCTCTTCTGCCTAGGTCCACGTTGCCAAAGAACCTCTGCTTACTTTGAAGCATGGAGCATAGGCCTGGCTTTCTCCCCATTCCTCATCCACCCATGCATGCATTCTTCTTCCAGTCCTACAACGAATGAGAACATCTGAAAAAAAGAATCTGTTTAGAGACAGAAAAGCTGGCATCAAACCTCAGAGCCATTCATTGACACCTGCTTTGTGGCTTTGAGCTGCTCCTTAGCCTCTTTAAATCTGTTTCTTCCTCGGTGAGGCAAGCAGGATAATAAGCCTTGAAATACATGCATTTGGATTAGTAAGAAAATGGATATGAAAAAGACCGTGGCCAATTTTTTTTTTAAGTTTTGAAGAATCGAACCCAAGACTTCATGTGTGTTATGTAAGAACTTAAGCATTGAACTACCCATCTATCCTAAACTTTAGAAATTCATTTATTTCATGCTGAGAAAGAATGTCTTCTCTTAGGAAAATTGCAAGGTTACTCTCCGATGCCTTCTCTTGAAATGAGTCACTGCAACATTGAGGATCCCCTGATCCTTGGCAGAAGCACCTGCATAGAGAGACATTTCCTTACCCACCAAGCATGTGGGGGATACAACCAGGAAATGGTTGGACACTATTAGGCAGAGTTAGGGGCTCACATGAATGCTCAAAGAGTGTTTCTTTCCCCAGACTCTCAACTGGAAGTTCTCAGTCATGCCCCAGTGTGTAAGGAAATTTTTTTTTAAAGATCCCCTTATCAATTATTTGTAATATTCTACATATATCTCCCAGCTTGCTTGCCTCATCATTTTAATCTGTATATGTATCTAGGGAGAAATTGAAGCAATCAACCAGAAAATGGACACCTAATGTTTGTTAATGAGGGACCCGAAATTAGCCAGGAAGCTACTGACATTAGGAAAAAAATGGGGAAACAGCTCATCTCTCCACCTCATTTTGCTAGAATTACACACGTAAGTATATATACTTTTACCTCATTATAAGATGAAAGTTTGCTTTGCAAATTAAGCATGAGAATGAGGAGTCTGTAGGCCTCTAAGGTTGGAAGTGGAATCAGTGAGCTCAAAGACGTGATAAGTGAACTGAGAGATTTATACATACTCCTCAGTGTACATAAAAAGTCTCAACCTCCCTTGTGCCAATCTAAGCATTTATCTATAAACTCAGGAAATCAGAATTTAAAAATTCATTGGCATAAAAGTTGGATGTGTGTATACAAATGTGCATGTGTGTTTTCCTCCAAGGTGAAATCAAGTTCAAAAACACGACTCTTCTTGGGAAGCAAAGAAGAAAGCAGGCCTAAAAGCTCCTCTCTGAGTGCTTGTCTGGGGAGAAGATAATTAGACTTTTCTCTCTGATAAGATATGCAAATCATTAGGAGCAATTATCCAATGTCAAGGCAGTACAGCTGTAGGTCCCCTTTCGCTCAGAGCCTGCACCTTAGGGAGGGCAGGATTCTCGAGGACTGATGAAACCGGAGGAGGTGGAGATATAAACATCCGAGGGCAAATTTAATACAGAAAATGTTGACAAAGTCTATGACGGTGGGAGGTCTTCTTAACTGACATTTTCTTAATTTTGAAGATGGGAAACTAGAAGCTCATTGAGTTCAAACAACATCTTCAAAGTTGTTTTGTGAGTACATGGCACTGAGGAACTTTATTTAACTTTATTTTTTACTTTTTGATTGGGTACAATTAAATCAGAGCAGTGTGTGGTGGTTTGAATGTAATTGGCTCCCATAATCCCATCGGGAGTGGTACTAGCAGGAGGTGTGGCTTTGTTGGATAGGATATGGCCTTGTTGGAGGAAGTGTGCCACTGTGGGGGTGGGCTCTGAGTGGGCTTCCTGTGTTCAGGATACTGGGGAGTGTGCCAGTCGACTTCCAGTTGCCTGTGAGATGTAAGACTCTCAGCTATTTCCCCAGCACCATGTCTGCCTGCACACTGCCATGCTCCCTGCCATGCCAATAATGGACTGGAGCTCTGAAACCGTAAGGGAGCCACCCCAATTAATGTTTTCCTTTATGAGAGTTGCCGTGGGCATGTTATCTCTTCACAGCAATAGAAACTCTAATGAAGACACAGTGTAATAAGGTATTTATTGGGTAGTTTCCCACTGCTTCTCTGGTCCATTCCATGGATAAGATTTAGTCTCTGGAGTTAATTTTATGTAGTTTCCAGGGTTGACAAGATGGCTCAGTGGATAAAGGTGCTACCACATAATCTTGGTGACCTGAGTTCAAGTCCAGGAATCCAGGAAAAACATGGAAAAAGGAAAACATTCCACAAAAGATGTTCCATGACCTCCACACGTCTGTGCGCGTGCGCGCGCGCACACACACACACACACACACACACACAATCATGCTAAGAAATACACACACATACTGATTAATTTAAATTGTATGCATAATGTACCCTAAATGTTTTATTTATTATGTAATACAGGAAAATAGAATTTGATATTCTTGCCCGCCTTCCATATTCAAATATAACATACAATGTAAAGATGTTCTTGTTTCATTGACAAATGTGTAATGGAGAGATTTCCATTGGACAGCTACATGGTATCTCATTCTGCCATTGGCCACACCTCCATAAAGGTGAGCAGAAGTTCATGTACTCAACCGCTAATGAAGAAAGTGTAAGTCATTTCCAGGTCTTTGCTAATACAATGGGCATCCTTACTGATAAACAAAGAGTTATGTGGAATTTAGTCTTTACTTAAATGCTGCACATTTGGGAAAAGTGGACAAGCTTTTAAATTCTCTAGGCCTTTATGATATCAATTCCGGAGGGAAAAGGTGAGATATTCCCTGCTTTCCTTGTCTTTGTGTGAGTTAAGTTACTTACAGTCTTCAATAGTCCAACCAGATATAAAACTACCTCACGTGAACACACCTCTCACAACAACGCTGAGATTTTTTTCTCATTTTGTGGGTGAGGAATGTGAGACACAAAGCTTTCAGGGGTCACCCAATGCAAGAGAAGCATGACAATGCAAGAAGGGAGAGTCATCTTGGTAGGTTATGACAGAAGTATCTTTCAAAATTCACAAAAGCACAGAGTCATTTGAGCATATTGCTGGAGCCCCTCCTGGTTCCTCAGAAGAGCTTGTAAGCAAGTTCTTTCTGAAGGAAGGACTTTGGGATGTTGTTTCTGTCTGAAGATGTTGATGATGAGAAAACAGTAAATCATGCAAAATAGGAAAAGACAGACATGTAGAAGACTGGACCACTAGTGAGAGGCTCAAGGCAAGAACAGATCTGAGCTGCTTGACTGAAGAACAAGCTAGTAAAGAATGAGCTTCTTTCTGGTTTGGGGTACCTCACTCAATATGATGTTTTCTAGATCCATCCATTTGCCTGCAAATTCCAGGATGTCATTATTTTTTTCTACTGTGTACTGCTCCATTGTGTAAATGTACCACATTTTCCTTATCCATTCTTTGGTCGAGGGGCATTTAGGTTATTTCCAGGTTCTGGCTATGACAAACAATGCTGCTATGAACATAGATGAGCACACATCCTTATGGTACAATTGAGCATCCTTTGGATATATACCCAAAATGTACTCATTCATAAGTGGCTTTTAGACATAAATCAAAGAAAACCAGCCTACAATTCACAATCCCAGATAACCTAAACAACAATGAGGACCCTAAGAAAGACATACATAGATCTAATCTACATGGGAAGTAGAAAAAGACAAGATCTCCTGAGTAAATTGGGAGCATGAGGACCATGGGAAAGGGCTGAAAGGGAGGGAAGAAGAAGGGACGAGAGCAGAGAAAAATGTATAGCTCAATAAAATCAATAAAAAATAGATAAATAAAAGAATGAAGCTTCTCTATCTTCCTACCAGAGATGGTAAGGAACCCGGTGTATCGTTTTTGCTGGAGAAACTCTTCCTACTTTAAAGGAGCAGCTGATACTATCTCATAGCTTGCAATGTTCACTGGACTTCTGATGATGTCCCACAATGCTCTCAGAGATTCCCCTAATAATCTACTTAAATCAAAATTCTAACACTGAGAAAAATTGAAAACCACTGAACCCAAATCATACCATTTGATAGTGGAAGGCACTGAAGCTTCAGAAGAGTTAATGGCTTTCCCAGAACCATAGTTAGATGCTAATAGAACCATTACAAGAACTGTCAGGATGCCCTGGAATGTCCCATGATGCTCTTTCATGTGCTAGCCATTCTTTTTTTTTTAAAGACTGATCAAAAAACTGTTCTTAACTATGGACATTTTCTTCCTGTCTCATGAGACAAAGACAGATGTCCATAAGACTTGCTCTGCATTAAAATCAGAAGCCAGAGAGGGGAAAGTGTGGGTTTCACATCTGTAGTTCTACCCATTTCAATTTCTGTAAGGAGTGTTATTTCCTGGTATCTCTGGAAAGGATTATAGGGTAAAGTGTGTGGTTGGAATACACACTAGGAACTACTGTAACCTTTCTTCTCCATTCTCACCACCTCCTACAGTCTTCAAGTCATATTACCTCTCACCTTCAACCATTGCACAAGTCTCCTACTGAGGAGATTAGATAGTTCTCTGATGCCTCTACGATCTTGCCCAATCTATAAGTCTTCATCTCTTATAGACATTTTCTCTTTCAAACACCTGAAGGCTCTCCCATCAAATAAAATGATTTAATTACTTAAACTTGGCATTTAATGCCTTTTGCAACCCATTGCTCACATTATGATTCTTGTTTTATAGTTAAATATTACAATCCGTGTTGTAATACAGAAATACAAGTTTGTTTCTCATTCCTGCTGGAAGCTCTATTTTGTGACTAATGTAGGCCTTTGTTCATCTTTTCCTTCAGCCAGGATGTTTTCTTTTGACCATTCCTTTTGGAAAGTACTCCACCCTTCATGATCCAACTCAGTGTGTCTTCTCCTATGTCTTCTCCTAGATACAGTGTGTCTTCTCCTAGATACAGTGTATCTTCTCCTAGATACAATGTGTCTTCTCCCAGATCCAGTCTGACTTCTCCTAGATACAATGTATCTTTTCCTTCACTATGTTGAGCAAATGAGATGTCTTCCAAATTTGATTCTATACTGGTTGATTATACTCTTTAATGCAGATTTAAGGTGCTGGCTTGTATTATCATTATTTTACTTCAGTTATAGACTGTGAGCTCTCTGAGGACAGAGCTAGAGAGATCTTTATATCTGCTTAATAGGATGCTAAGGTACAATGAGTGCTCAGTATCATATCTGATGAAGGAACATGGCTGAAATAAGCTAGTATTTACTCCTCTGCTACCTAGAGAAAAGTTCAAGAATTGAGGAGAAAGTCTTTTATGAACTATCCCTATTTTCTGTCCAAACAGAAGAATGGGATATGGAGGCTAATTGGGATGCAATTATAGAGTCAATAAAACTCAGCATAGCTAAATGACATTGTTAAAACATGAAGAGCATCAGTCAGAAAGCCAGCCAGGGATAGGTGAGAATAAGTCATGTCCACCTTGTTAGTTTTAAGGTCCTTCTCTGTTCTGGGTCTTCCCTGTGAAACTAGGTTACCAACCCTCTTTACAGCCTGCTTCCAAAATTGCTGTTGACATTTTAGAGCATTGCAGTTATACAGATCAAAAATAAAGGAACAACAGAGGCATGGTGGGGCACATCTTTCATCTCAGCACCCTGGAGGCAAAGACAGGTGAATCTCTGAGTTTGCAATTACCCTGGTCTCTGGAGCAAGCTCCAGGACAGCCAGTGTTATACAGAAAAAACCCTCTCTCTAAAAACCAAACAACTGCACATCATACAAACAAACAAAAGTAAAAGAAGTATGCAAACCAAAGGTAACTTTAGCTCCTACTCTGTGTTGCCGAGCATCACCTGGCAGAGACAGGAAGCATTTTAACCCCTCTTGAGAAATGGGATTTAAGGGACTGGGAAGAGGGCTCTGTGTTTGTAAACTGCTTGCTGCACAAGCAAGAGAACCTAATTTCAGATCCCCAGAACATACATAAAAATGCTGAACATGGAAGATCACACCTGTAACCCTAGCCTTGGAAGAAAGAGAGAGGAGAAGCCTAGGGGGTTCAGTTCCAAGTCCATCTGGCTGTCTAGGTGCGTTCCAGGTTCAGTGAGAGACCCTATCTCAAAAAGTAAAGTGGAGAGCATCTGAGGATGTTAACTTCTGGCTTCCATACATGCCTACATGAGTGAAAACACACACACATGTATACAAACACACACATGTATACACACATACACACACAACCCCTACTTGCACATGCACATAAAGACACAATCGTATTTGAGTCTTTAACTAGTCACTTGAAGGATTTATTAAGTCTTTCCCCCTCTGTAAGAATCCATTTTGTATACTCTGCAATTATCATCAGATCTAAATAACCAATATAAAGAGCTGGAAAGTAACCAGCTTCAGGAATACCATTTCCTGAAGGGGGAAAAGGCACATCTGAAATTACAGACTTAAGGGTACTGCTAATTAGGAAAGGAACTGAATACTCACAGAGGAGACTGGAAGGAGATGTGGCGTTGCTCTGGTGAGAAGGGTGAGGGGAGGCCTGGGGGTTTGTAACACTAATTTATCACTCTTTCCCAAGTCCCTCTATGTCAGAGGAGGAAAAGATTACACCCCTCTGTAATCAAGTGCTGAGAGTTATTTAACACAGAGTTTGAGAAATAAAGAATCAAAGAAGCTGCCGGTCCCGTGCCATCTCATAATTCATATTCTAATATGCAAGAAATTGCAAATGAAAGATGCATAATCACACCCTGCTCCGGGAAATAGGAACAGAAAGGTGTTCCAGTCTTATCTGGGAAGATCATGATGCCCTCACCTATATCTAATTGACCTCCTGTATCTGATTGACCTCACCTACACCTGCAAACTAAAAGTTGAATCAGAAACGTCAAAATAATGTTCATTGTAAAATGAAAACATTGTTTAAACTAAGTTTTGAATACTGAGCAAGAATACAGGTAGATGGTGAGGAACACTGTAGTCAAAAGGGTCCACTGAAGAAAGGTAAGTTCTCTATTTACTGAAGGGGAGACAGCCTACTATCTCATTTCCCCCCAGTTTCCCAAGAATTCCTAGTCAGGATATTTGGCATATAATATTTTTCCAGATAAGTGCATAGTATTCAACTTGATGTTATTTGTATATTTATCCTATAGGGCAGATTCAGAAGTCGGCCTTATCTACAGCTAAAACTGGAGTACAGATTGACCATTGCATGTCCCTAAAGGTCTAGTATATCAATAAAGTATTTCTTAGCATAATTTCCTCAACCAGTCTACAAAACATTTTCATTCTAATTGTAGAAACAGTTTGCATGTTAGGATAGCCACCTAATTATCAACACCCACTGTGAAATTTGGGTAATTTTAACACTCACGTGTTGTCTCTGTAGTTTTGCAAGTCTTGACACCAAATGATAGACTAAATTGACATTTGGTTTTCTAATTCAATAGTCTTTGAGATCTCCACAATGGAAAAGGAAGCCATAAAGATCCAGAAAGAAACCGGTGTGCAGGTATTCAGAAATATGAGCAAGAACACAAGTTTCCCAGATGGATGCTTTTGTACTACAGTTCAACAGACACCCCTTTGAGCAGGGAGACATCCATGCTCCAGTCCCTACACACAGAACCCAAGCCCGGTGTTCATCTTGCATCTCACAAAGATGCAATTTAGCTTTGTGGTCAGAGTTTCAGTTTCTGGTTTATCTTGGATTAGTTTTGTGCCACACCCCTCCGAGAACAGGCAGAGCAACAAGTCAGAATAATTTATTCCAATTAGGATAATAAAAATAGATTTGGACTTTGTGGTTTCATACTTACAGAAGAGACTTTAGTTACACTGTAAGAGATGGAACCATAACTTCTCACCTTAAACAAAGTATTACTTTTTTTAATTAACTGGAAGGAGATAGGAATTTTGTTCCTGCTAGGAACACTTAAAAGTCGAGCAAGCAGGTACTCTACACTGTGCTTCATACACTTTTGAAGGCAGATACTTCTTGAATTGATGTGGCCAGAATATAAAGTTAATGCATTAACTAATTTAGAGACACAGAAGAAGTCAACTATGGGGTGTGTAGATTTATGGAACCCTTCAAGCTTGAAAGCTTAGCAGAATTAGCTGGGAACTTTCTGGGAAGTACAGGACTCCTTAAACCCCACCCCAAACTAATTGAATCAGAATCCCCAGAGGCTTCAACACAGAATGTAACATTTATAAATGTTCTCAAATAACTCTGATGCTTATCCAGTCCATCCAAATAAGCTCATTAGGTTCTCAAAGCAGATACTTCTTAGTTAAAATGATAAACTCAAGCCTGGCAGTCACTTATGATCCTGAATGAAATTCAAAACTTTCCAAAGTCTAGACAGTTGGGATGTTTTTCCTCAGCCAATTCTTCCCCATGCTCAAGTCACTCCATCTGCATTCACTGAACAAAACAATTATTAAGTTTGGTATGTAACAGTGAACACTATGTAAATGATCTTTCTTCTAATGGACTCACTGGATCTTCATCACTACAGCACTAGAAGAGGTCCCAACTGTCAAGTTTTTGGGAACTTATAAACCTAATTTTGTCCTCTGACAACCTCTCACTTTTCACACTTGAAATGAATAAGCCTCTTTGGCTTGCTGATCAAAACATCAGAAAGTAACTACTATCAACAATTGGTGGGTTCATGCATCCTCCAGTCAAAATACTTATACCTTCCAAACTCAGCTTTATTTTGGGATTGAGAGATTATTCTGGAGTCATCACTGTGGCCAGGAAAATTTGAATGAAATTCAAAACTTTCCAAAGTCTAGACAGTTGGGATGTTTTTCCTCAGCCAATTCTTCTTCCCCAATGCTCAAGTCACTCCGTCTGCATTCACTGGACAAAACGATTATTAAGTTTGGTATGTAACAGTGAACACTATGTAAATGATCTTTCTTCTAATGGACTCACTGGATCTCCATCACTACAGCACTAGAAGAGGTAACATTATAAGGGCAGGACTGCTCCAATGGGACCATGACTTTGGAGAGAAGTTGCAGCAATACCATTAGAAAATGGTGATGGAGAGATGATTTGATATATTTAACCTATGATTCTCGGAAGTGCTTCAGAGTATGTTGGTTTATCACCCATTCAGACTGCTCAGGATTTTGTTCTGCCGGCTGATTTCACTCTGTTCAGACAACTCCATCTCACTCTTCATGCATAGACATTTGCTTGGGCATTAAACTGCACTATGAAGAAACAAGGTTTAATGAGAAAGGTCACCATATGGGCACACACTGATAATTTAATATGATAGTTATGTGGCAACTACCAAGAAGAAAGGAGATATTATATAAGCTTACAGAAGTCTTTAGTGGGTCTAAATGGATTGTAAAGAGTTTTTAGGTTAGATAGAATGAGGAAGCTGTCATATAATGTATATTACAAAATTAAAGTTTAAGGGAACCAGAGAGATGGCTCAATGGTTAAAGGCTTTGGTTACTTTTCCAAAGGACCCAGGTTCAATTCCCAGCACTCATCTCATAATCATTCATCATTTATGTTCTAGCAATGCTTAAGCATGTACAGGCAGCTCATGTATGGCGGTTCTCCAGTTGTTCTTATCCCTGGCAGTCCTAGATGCTTCTGTGATTGTAATACCCAAGGTTCCACAGTCTTCCTTTATGCTGCCTATCCAGCGTTTTGTGGGTCTTCCTCTTCGCTTATCCTGCCACTCCTCTGAGCAGTGCTACCTTCGGGTATCTGCCGTCATTCATTCGCATAACGTGACTGAAGTATCTCAAGTGCCGTTGCCAAATGCTGTTGTTTATCCTGTTCTTCCTTCTGTAGATGGAGATGTTTCTTAAGGTCATCGTTGCACAGCCTATCTCTTCATGGGGTGCCCAGAATCCTCCTGAGACACGCCATCTCAAATGCATTCAGCCACTGTTCTGAATTTCATTGTCCAGGTTTCTGAGTTGCAAAGAAGCTGGCTCAAGACAAGTAAATGTCTTACCTTTCCCAGAAGCTGACTTCTCAATGATGAGACTGGAAACAACCAGCTAGGTCTCCTGGAAATCTGGGGAATTTAGTGGGTGGATGGAAAGAGCTCCAGCTGGTCGGCTAAAGGCTACCACACAAAGAAGAGACCAGGTCTGTCGTCCTCAACACAAACCATGAAACCCAATAAGGACACAAATCAACACTCAACTGATAGCTCACCGCTGTCTCTAACTCCAATTCCAGGGGATCCAATATCCACTCATATCTTCCATAGGCACTATATACACATGGTACACATGCATACAAACAGGCAAAACGTGTACACATAAAGTAGAAGTAAATAAACCTACAAAGAAAGTAATGTCAAGGGATGCCTAGCATAAAAGATTTCATCATCAAGAGGTAAATTACTAGACATAAGAGAAGGGAAGGTAGTTTCTCCAGTCTTACTACTCTGAGATGTGTAAACATGGGCAAGCCCCTGAATTTTTCTATCTTCAGCTGTAGGGTTGTTGTACAGATTTAACATTCCTGATGCATTTGAAGTGTTTGGAGTCATTCTGGCACATCTGGAGACATAGGAAATGATGTTATAGCTACCTTGTTTGGCACCATTATTATCATTATTTCAAATATATGTACAAGACCTAAATGTGTTTATACAATCTTACTTTTGAAAGGGAAGTCAAGGTATGCATCATGATTTGGATTCAGCTCAGATCACATGCTCCAGGTGGCTGGAGAGGTTACTGTGGATCTCATAGGATGAATAAGGGAAACATTGTAATCTCACTTCCCTCAAGCCCTGTCCCACAGAGCAACAGGCCCAGGTGATGGTCACGAGGTAGCCATTTGCTTCATTTGGCAAAACATTCTTGTCAAATTCACTGATCACTCACTGTGAAAGCAGACAGTTTTGTTTGCCCAGAATCCATGTAACAGATTAAACCCTGGCCTTATGACCTTCTCTTCCAACTTGCCTGCCTGACCTCTGCTCCATTTCAATCTCTGTTTCTGATGTCTACAAAGTTGCCTAGATAATAAGACTCCTAAGCATCACATCTCCCTTGGCTGTTACAATATCTCTATGTAAATAAATATGTATGGAAAACAAGTGGCTGGTTCAGCTCCAAACCATTTGTGTGTGACCTATTAGGTTTCCTGAGGAATAAAATGTCTTCACTGTAAGATTTTTTTATTAGATTTAAAAAAATACCTATGCAAAATTCACACTCCCTCCTCTCCTCCCATTCCCTCCACACACCCTCCCATCCCATCCCCTCCAATCCTAAGAGAGGATAAGGCACTTTGCTTTGTGGAAGTTTCAAGGCCCTCCCTACTGCATCTAGGCTGATCAAGGTATACATCCAAAGAGAATAGGATCCCAAATAGCCAGTACAAGCAGTAGGGATAAATCCTGGTGCCACTGCCAGTGGCCCCTCAGTCTGCCCCAGCCATGCAGCTGTCAACCACATTCAGAGACACTAGTTTGGTTCTATGCTTGTTCCTTCCCAGTCCAGCTGGTGTTGGTGAGCTCCCATTAGCTCAGGCAAACTGCTTCAGTAGATGAACTCCTCATGGTCTTGACCTCTTTGTTCATATTCTCATTCCTTCTACTCTTCAACTGGATCTTGGGAGCTCAGTCTAGTGCTCTGATGTGGGTCTTTGCCTCTGTTTCCTTCTGTTGTTGGATGAAGATTTTATGGTGATATTTAAGATAATCGTCAGTCTGATTACAGGGCAAGTCAAGATTGAGCCCTGTCTCTCAATTGCTTAGGGTCTTAGCTGGAGTCATCCTTGTGGATTCCTGGGAATTTCTCTAGAGCCAGGTTTTTTTGCTAACCCCATAATGGCTCCCTCAATCAAGATATCTCTTTCCTTACTCTTACATCTGTCCTTCTTCCATCTCGACTATTCCATTCCCTCAAGGGCTTTGCCAAGGACGATGGCACTGGGTTTTGTTCCTACTGCATGTACTGGCTTTGTGGGAGCCTAGTCTGTTTGGATGCTCACCTTCCTAGACCTGGATGGAGGAGGGAGGACCTTGGATGTAGTAATAAGGGGTGGCGGGGCTGCGTCCCCAGCACCCCGGCTGCCTGGCTAGCTTTACCCGAAATAACAACACACAAACTGTATTCATTTAATCACTGCTTGGCCCATTTCTATCTAGCTTCTTCTATGCTAATTCTCACATATTAATTTAGCCCATTTCTAATCATCTGTGTAGCGCCCCTAGGTGCGCTTACCGGGAAGATTCTAGCCTATGTCCATCCTGGGTCGGAGCTTCATCACGTGTGTCTGCCTGGGAGCTGGGAGCATGGCATCTCTCTGAGGCGTCTGCTCCTGAGAGGAGAGCTGTGGAGTCTGAGCTCACTTCCTCTTTCTCCCAGCGTTCTGTTCTGTTTACTCCTCCCACTTATCTTCTAACCAATGAGGGCCAAGCAGTTTCTTTTTATTTAACCAATGACCTTCCTCCATCATTTCCCCTTTTTCGGTTTAAACAAAACAAAACAAAACAAAAAAAGGCTTTAACTTTAACATAGCAAAATTACATATAACGAAACAGTTATCAAGTAAAAGTTACAATAATCTTTATCATCACTAAGGAAAACTATAACTATAACTAACTATTCTTAACTCCATCAAAGACTCCAGAAAGATACAATACTACCTAATCAAACAAGAAAAAAAGCAACTTTTAAAACTCTAGAAATGACAGAGACATCTCGCTGCCTGGACAGTCACCCAAAGTTCCTCTGTACCGTTGGGGCATCCATCTTCAGCCTTCAGGCCCATGGTATCCAGCAGACATTTCCATAAAGCAGTAAAATTCAAAGTCAGTTCAGTCACTATCTGTTGTGTCCTGCAGAACGTCTCGCAGACTCTTTCATGAATCAGGAACCCTGAAAGATCATCTCACCTTAGGCAAGTTCAGTAGTCCTCTCTCTGTGGGTTCTCTGTGTCCAGTTTATGCAATAGTCCAGGCAAGAGCAGTTTCTTGCCCAAATGGCTATCAAACTCCATAAGGATCCTCTTCGATGCCCATCTTCCTCTCGAAGTAGATTGGTGCCACCAGGAGCAGATATGTCTCATTATTATGAAAAGTCCTAAGTTATTAAAATATTTTAAATGCCATATTCTGCAGCCTTTGAGAGATATGAAGAATCCCTATCTGAAATATATCTCTATATATCTAGAAAATCTAACTAACATGACTACAAGCTTTACTATTATCAATGATTATCCATTAACAACCTATATTTCTTAATTATACAGTACATTTTAAAAATGAACTACACAATCACAATACCTTATTCAAGATCAGAAATACATATATATATATATATATATAACAAAATTGACCTTAAAATCCACACCAATGCAAATTATTCATACCTATATCATATCCCCCTTTAAATGTAAAAGAACATTTATAAACAATATTTTGGGAACATGGGTGCAGTTTTTTTCTCTCCAAACTGCTTCCTGCTGAATGGGGGCATCGTTAATTAGGTCTTTCATGGTATAACCTGTGTGCTAGTTTCATCTCAGTTGGCAGTTGAGCGAAGCAATTTTCTGAAGATGTTCACAACAACCTTTCAGTAGGGCGTGGTCTATCACACCAAATTGGAATAGAAGAAGTCCACAGGGTCTCATCCTCTGTGAAAACAAAATAAGAAACTCCTTTCCAAAGCGTCATATTCTTAGACCCAAATTTTGAAATCGTAATACCCTTATATCCATTCTGGTTTAGCTTGGCAGCCCATGTAATGAAATGTCTCTCTGTACTTAGCTCCTTTACAGTCAAAAATTTTAAAGAAAGCACAATGTACATAATCCAGACTCTCTGTGAATTTTCCATTTTTACGTGGCTTGTTTTTCTTTATTTCTTTTATTCTCTTAACTATCTGTACTCTGTCTCTTTAAAAACTTTACCTTTTTTTAAAACCATTAACTTTATTCTCTATATTCTTTTTCTTCTCTCTCTCAAGCCTACGTACATTCATCCAACAGTGTGACTCATTTAGTGGTCTGAATCTGTGCTATTGTGAATCTGCAATTTTTTCTATCCAGGAGCACTTTTGATTTGTGCCTTTAAATCACTAGGCGCTTAAGAATCTAAGCTGTGACATTCCTAGATCAAAAACAGGTACTGCCTGCTGGCCCCACCCAGTCCAACATGGCGGAGCCGCTCGTGCCTCTGATCCTTGCACATTGCACCAGTAGCATGGCGGAGCTGCTTGTGCCTCTGAGCTGCGGCACGCAATGTCCCCCTTTTAGGCACACAGCAGTCTAGTTGCCATCAAACAAATCGTAGCACTTTACTCCAAATGCTCCATTCAAAAGCTCTGTCTCCCGCAGGAGCCAGACAGAGATTGCAATGGCGGCACAGCCCAGAAAGCCAGCAGTTTAAAACAGCCAGTTTTTTCCTGCTGATGAGTCAGGAAAATTTCAAAATGGAGGACGTACCATTTTGTGCTAGTTCTGGGGCCGCCAGGTAGGAGCGGCACTCAGCACTTTAATTCTGAGACTGAGCATGCAGCACAGAAATTCTTTTCATCCAAGTTACAGCCAAATCTGACACGCAGAGCCGGAATCTGCCATGCTCTTCCACCTGCCTAAGCCTGATTCGGCCGTCTGCCCAGGTGCAGGCGGGGAACGCTGAGCCATCCATCCTCAGGGTAGGGTCTCAGAGCACTTTCCTTCCGATCCCAAGTGGGAACAGAAACATCCAGTCCCCTAAAAAGCCTTTGAAATACTTTAAAGCCAGAGCTCACGCTGGCAGCACAGCCCCAGGAAGCCACGCTTTAAAATGACACAGCGTTTTTTATGCTGCTGTTGCCAAATCAGGAAATCTTTCTACAGCACGCCACCAACAAACAGCAAAAATCTGTGTTAAACTCTCTCTTCCTTATTTTTAAGCCTTCTCAGGTTTTTAAGTGGATTTAGTCTATCACGTCTGGGTGCCATCTGTTGAAATAGGAGCAGCGGGGCTGTGTCCCAGCACCCAGCCACCTCCATGGCTAAGAGTGGCGGGTCAGGTTGCGTCCCGCCACCCGGCTAGCTTTACCCGAAATAATTACATGGAAACTGTATTCTTTTAATCACTGCTTGGCCCATTTCTATCTAGCCTCTTCTAGGCTAATTCTCACATATTAATTTAGCCCATTTCTAATCATCTGTGTAGCGCCCCTAGGTGCGCTTACCGGGAAGATTCTAGCCTATGTCCATCCTGGGTCGGAGCTTCATCACGTGTGTCTGCCTGGGAGCTGGGAGCATGGCATCTCTCTGAGGCGTCTGCTCCCGAGAGGAGAGCTGTGGAGTCTGAGCTCACTTCCTCTTCCTCCCAGCGTTCTGTTCTGTTTACTCCTCTCACCTATCTTCTAACCAATGAGGGCCAAGCAGTTTCTTTTTATTTAACCAATGACCTTCCTCCATCCATCATCAATGACCTTCCCACAGGGCAGGGAACCCTGACTCCTCTTTGGACTGGAGAAGAAGGGGGAGGGGGAGGAAGAGGGAAATGGGAGGAAGGGAGGAGGTGGAAATTTTTAATAATAATAATAATAATAAAATCTAAAAATAAATAAAATAAAATTAATTAAGTAGAAAAAAGAAATAAACAGAAATTCTGTAACACACACACAAAAAATTAACCTAATGTGCTATTAAAAGAGGAAAATAAACACACAACAAACAACAAAATTGCCTTGAAAGAAGTATCTATTCAACACACACTCCTTGCAAAGCCATGGATTAGCAATGAAGATAAAAAGTCTTAGTGGGGAGGCTGGAAGTCTAGGAGGAGAAGCACAAAGCTATGTTTTAGATGTATGCTACTTTTCATATTAACAGGATGTGTGGATTTAGACAAGTGTCTATACTTCTTTGAAACTGTTACCACATCTATTAAATTCCAGGAACACCTGCTTCAAAAAGCCACCTGTTGGTTGAGAAGATTAAATGTACATAAAAGAATTTTCCAAACTCCAAAACACTTGGTTGTGATGACTATGAGGTGGCAATGAGGATGGTCATGAGTTTGCAGTGGGGCAAGAACTGTCCTAAACATTTCAAACACAATGTCTCAATCATCCTCACCAATACACCTGTTAGATTCTGTCAGAGATGGGAGAATTTCAACATGGGATTAAAATTTGAATTTGATTCTGGATGTGTTGTTAATAATCATATCTCTACTACTGTATGATCAATAAAACACCCTTTTATTAAGAGGATTATCTGAGTCTACAACTTACTCCCAGAAAGCGTGCCCTCTGCTTAGATTAGGTGCACCTGCTCTTCCAAGTGTTGTAGTTGATGGGGGCAGGATCAGCTCTCTCATTTGCTTCAGGCATTGAGGGCAGAGGCAGGAATCTCTCCCCTGATCATGCCACCACAAGACAGATGAGTAATGGGGACATCTCTCCCATGCTCACAACACTGGGACAGGTTCACCCACACCTCTGCCTACAAGATCAGCTCTACAGTGCTCACCAGGTGAGGTGAAGGGCTTACTCGTGCTACAGCTGGTGGGATACAAGGACAGTTCTCTCATTGGCCTCAGACATTGAAGGAGGAAGGACATCTCTCCTGGCCCACACCACTAGAGAGATGAGTAGTGGGGACAGCTCCATGCACACAACCTCAGAACTGGCTTACCCATACGTCTGCCTACAGGGTTGGTCCCTATAGGAGCCTTTTTATTCACACCATTCTCTCCTCCACACCCTATCATTGTACACATGAGCACAGGCTAAAATTACTAGTGATGCTCCTTTTTTTTGAGACATAGTCTCTTTATGTAGCCTTGGATGACTTAGAACTGGCTATGTAGTCCAAGCTGGCCTTGATCTTACAGAGATCCACCTGTCTCTCAAGTATTGGATTAAAGGTGTGCACCACCACACCCTGCAAAGCTTAAACTTCTTTATCGGCTTTTATGTACTGTTATGTAACTGAATAATAGTTCATTCTATAAACTAGAGTGGGCACTCTGATAAGTGAGTCAAGGAAACTAATTTAATAGAAGGACGTGGGTTAAGGAGATCGGAATCTGTACAAAATTGGATTGTTCATTTCCAAGTTAAATTCTTTTAAAGTGTTACAGGGAGGTGACCACTCAGACATAGTTTACAGCCTGTTGAAATCTTCATTCCAGCAGGCTAGGACTTTACTCAAGTTTTTGGGTCCTAAGTGTAACCCAAGCATTTAGACAATGGACTTCAAAGGCACAAATCACATCACAGTATCTAGCTCTGCAGCTTGTGTACAGGGTACACAAGAATACAGTTTGACAGAAACTAAGATAAGCGGGTAGTTGACAAGGGTTCTACACAGGAAACTAAGATAAATTAGTTGGGTCATCTTGACTTTGAGTTGCTAGAATGGAGTTGGAAATTTTTCCATGGTATTCCCCAAAGAGATCAAATTCTAGCTAAATCTGAAATAACCTCAGCAAGTATACAAGGCAGAAGAACCTCTTCACTCTCTTGCCTTGTCACAAAAGGGCAAAGTAGATGAGACACTGCTTTCACGTTGAGTAAAATAAGCCCTTTTTCAGGATTGACAGATATCAGCCTCTCCCCTAATTTCTCAGAAAGACAGAGAAATAGTTCAGTTCTGGCTTGCTATCTGAAAATTTCAGCATGAATCCTTCCTCTTTCGTATGTTGGGCTTCTCACAGGAGCACAATTAAATTGATGGCCTCCTTTATGTTTTCTGTGATATGTGTAAGGTATTGATTCTCAATTATGGATGTATGCACTTAAATGAACAATTGCAAATGCCTAGAAACAGGTTAAATGTTGTCATTTGGCTGTAGGTGAAGGCAGAATTTTCTATCAAGGTCCAGTGAGTAGGAACCACAGTATCTAGGAGCATATGCTTGCTGTCCATGTCTAAGCAGGAAGGAATGATCTTATTCAAAAGATCAGTTGTGCTCAGGATGAGACACCCTGATGGAGGGAATAGCAATTACAACAAAGAAAATGGCAGTCACCTCATCAGGAGTAGCTATTAAAACAAACATGATAAGATTATGCCTTCTCCTCTCTGCTCCAAAACCACTACAACAGAAATGAAAGTATTTAATCCCAGGATCGAATGTTGGGTGGATAGGAGGAGCTCAAAACTGAGTACAAGGTTGATTTCTAACATTGCCTTTTATTTAAAATAGTTTAAGACTTGAAAATAAGGAACCCATGTAATTGTCATCAAACCTCTCCTTACAATGATAACTTCTCATTACAATAATGCTATATAATTATAGCAGAGGTTTCAAATTAAAACAAAGTATCAATACCATTAACTCAAGTGTTGACAGCATTTGGATTTCATCAGTATTGATACACACTATCTTTCTCCATCATGAATCTGTTTTTTATGTACAGTTTTATGACATTTTATCTTATCATAGAGTCAATTAATCACCGCAATCAAGAAACAGAATGGTTTCCAATCACAAAGAAACTCTCACGTCTCCCTTAATAATTATGCCCTTCCTCAGCCTTCATAAGTGAACGTTGATCTGTTTGTTCTGTTGTAATGCTGTCATTTCGGTAATGTTTTGTAATTGCATCACAGAGTAGAGAAACTTTTGATGATTTTTTTGTTTTGTTTTCATTCAGCATGATGTACTTAAGAATAATCCAAAACTTGGCAGACAGTGGTGAATGCCTACAATCCAGAACTCAGAAAGTTGAGGCAGAAGGAAAGTGAGTTCCAGGTTGGGATGGACATAAAAGTTGATATTTGTTACTTCCTAACAATAAACAGTATTCCTTATATGACTGTCCTCCCCTCCAATCACTTTCTTTGTGGAAGATATCTCTGTGGTTTCTAGTTTAGGACTTTTATAAATAAGCTTCCTGTAAGCTTTGGTGTAGAGATTTTTATAGGGATATAATTTTATTTTTTCCAGAACAAAATGTAGGATCATAACCGTTGAGTCACTCTTGTGGTAAGTGCATACCTACACGCATAAGAAATAGACAAATTCTTTTCCAGCAGGTCTATGCCATTTTATGTGTGTAACAATAGTACAAGAGTGATCCTTAAAGTAGGAGGCACTAGTGAGCTACAGAGAGAGGCCAGTGGTTAAGAATAAACCCTTCCTACCCTGAGCTGCTTTTTGTCCAGCTATTTTATCAAAACCACAAGATGAAACTAGGGCAAGGACTCTCTACTTTATTTTGAGAAAGTCTTTCACCAAACCTAAAACTCATCAGCTGGCTACACTGGCTAAGAACTGCTGTTTCTGACACCCTCCATCCTGGGGCTGGAGTTACAGATGTGCACCCAACCATCAGGCTTTTGGGTGACTGCTGGGGAATCATATTCAAGTCCTCTTGCTTACTCATGCACAAGCACTTTGTGCACTGAGCCATCTGCCCAGGCCCCTGTTATTGGTTCCTTGAATCATCTTGACTAGTGTTCTATTTGGAAATACCACTCAGAGGTAGCTTCCAGGCTAACAAACATTGAAGCTTTCATGATTTATTTCATTCAGCCTAGTCTGGGCAACTTACTAGGTATCAACAGACACAATCCCACAAGTATCTCATGAGGACATACAATAAATGTGGAAGAGGTATGGTAATAGGACAGAAAATTCTAGAAAGTAGCATAGTGGCCATGAGTTAAGACACTGTTTAGAAAGGTTCCATTCTTCATTTTTTTAACTATTATACTTTATTAAAAGGATAAAAGATAGCATAATCTCTTGAATTTGCTAATAGGCACCAATAACTCCAACAGTCAGACCCACTTAGCATTTCCTGTCCAAGGCATTTTTCCTACAGAAAAAAATATAAATATGTATTTACTTAAAATGATTCAATTGCTGAATTATGACTAATAGAAACAACTTATGTATATTTGTGAGAATATGAGTGTGTGGTATATGCATTGTGCACTCATGGAAGCCAGAGAATAGCAGGTGTACAAATCTATCACTTTGCCTGATTACTTTTAGACATAGTCTCTCACAGGAACCACACTGGAATTTGGCAAACACCATGAATTACCCCATCTCTGACTCCCACACAGCATATGGTGGTGCACATGCTCATCCCCCTGAAAATTAATAAATGATAGAAAAATAAGTCCAATTTAAAGAGTTTTGGAATGGGAATATATTCATGTAGCCATCTCTTCAACCAAGATACTGGATAGTGTCTTGAACTAGTCAATCCAGGTCCTGAGTTTACACTACTGGAAGAGAGAATAGCTTTGTATGAATTAAAGTTCAAACCCCTAACATTTATCAGGGGAGTAGTAAAATGTCTGAGGATAAAGTAAACATGGAAAAAACTTAAACTGAATGTTGAGAAAGAGAATGACAGAGTCTGGAGGTACATTTTCATTCCTAAGATTATGATGACATGTGTAGTCCTAGACATTCCTGTTTTATTAAGCAATTAAAATATTTTTCTTATTTAATTTTGCAAAAATTTGAATTTCATTCCCTCCCCCAAATTGCTATGTGGTTTATCATCTTTCAACTCTTAGAGTCATTATTGTCACATACAGCACTCAAAGGCCAAGCTTATGAATAAGGAGGCAAAGAGGTCATTTTCAAACTCTTAAAGAAACAGAAACTTGAACTGAGCTTTGGAAGAATGAGAAAGTGAGATGACACACTAGAAAAAGGCGCTTCCCACGGGCACAGTATAGGCAATCAGAAGGTAGTACAGTGTGGATCGAATCCTTTTATTCCCAGGCTAATAGGCTTAGAAATCTCACTATAAGCATTGAAAAGACCACTGAAGGTTTTTTTTTTTTTTAAATAAGTTTGTGTCCTGATGAAATCATCCTTCTAGGGAAATAATTTATTTTCTTACCCTTCAGATATAACAATTTCCAACCCCTCAACTATTGCCTTGCTCTTTTATCTTAAAAATTTCCTTAGAATTTCAGCCACCATCCCAACTGAATACACTCTGTGAACATCAAATGTGGGAAAGAACGTCCCAAATCGGATGTCTCTAGGATTGTCCCCGGGAGTGGTTCAGAACCTCTGGTGTCTGGGGAATTGAGAGCGTGGTGTGTGCCTTGTCTTCCCTCCATTGCCATCACTCTTGTTAGTGTTGATCATTCTTCAATAAGCAAGTGAAATGCGAAAGTCAAGTACGGCTAGATTTTAACCATTTTTAGCACAGAGAATAAGTATATACTACAGGTTGAGTGGCTTTTATTAGAAATATTTAGTGCTACCTGTGTATCTGATAGAAAGAGGTTTGTATTGGGGAACATGCACATACATACATGTAACAACAGATATGTTGGGGGTGAGACTTAAGTCTGCACATAGAACTAATTTGTGTTTTATGCACACCTTACAGGCTTAGTCGGGTTGTAGATTCATGACTACATCGTATCATGAGAGGTCAAATATGGATTTTTCCCATTTCTGGCACCATGCTGGAGCATAAAATGTTCCAAGTTTTTTTTTTTTCGAGACAGGATTTCCCTGTGGCTTTGGAGCCTGTCCTGGAACTAGCTCTGTAGACCAGGCTGGTCTCGAACTCACAGAGATCCGCCTGCCTCTGCCTCCCGAGTGCTGGGATTAAAGGTGTGCGCCACCATCGCCCGGCTTAAAATGTTCCAAGTTTTGTGTGTGGGGGATATTATATTTTTATATTAAGAATGACCTGTAATCATTTCTCTGTTCTTACAGCATTACTCTCTTAGGTATGAAATTTCAAAAAATGAAATATAGAGAAAAGCAAATACTACTACTTATTTTTAATTGCCCGTGGATTGTGGATTTCACAAACTCTCTAGAAATGAAAACAGTTCATCTCTTTTTAAAATGATAAGCTACAACGATCACACACCACTGAAGCTTTCAGCTTGATATTTTATTGTTTTTTACCTAGTGAACTCTTTGAAATAGACAACTTTTATGTCCCATTTATCATTGTTAATTTTGTCATAAATAATTCCTATATAAAGTAAATTTCTTTTACCTGATAATTATAAATTTTATAATATTTAGCTTTTCTTTACAGTTTTTGATTGGAATCCAAGGCCCTATGCATTCCAGGCAAGGACTCTACCTCTCTACCAGTAAATTAGATCTTAAAAATTCTAAAAGTTAAAATAACCCAATAAATGCAAACACTTTACTTTTAAGCCATATGAATAATGACAGTGGATTTTTTTCTACACACAAATATCCACCTAGAATCTACCAAAAGAGCCAGTTTATACGTGCAAGTTAAATGTCCCTCACAAGCCACTACACGTGAACATGCAAAGACAGAAAAACTCCTATACATGAGTTGAATGTGGCTTCTAGATCTTGAAAAAATGCATTTTCTCATTCATCTGAAGAAACCTAGGGATAAGGGAGACTTTATTATTATCTTGAAGGCTCACAAAAATTAATAAAAATAAAGAGAAAGAAGAAATGAGAGAAAGGAAAAAGATGAGACTGGGGAAAGCACAGAAAGAAGGCAGATCAATACAGCAGTTGTGGAGTGGACTCTGCCTTAACAAATCACGTTTGAACCATACTTACTTACAGATGACCTTATGTGGCCACAGAGGATGAGAGGAAATGCTTTATAAATACTTTCAAAGGTAACTTTGAAATTACGGAAGACAAATCACATCACACAAATCCCATCTGACCTGAGATTCTGAAACAAGGGCTTCTTATAATAAGGAAGAATAAGAGTGGGGGTGGAGGACAATGAGCACAGAGAGCTTGAATCACTCTCTAAATGGTTAAGCACAAGCATGGGTGTCCATAGGATTAAGCCTTCAAAACTGCTCTCCTGTGTGAGATAAGGCAGTAGCTCTGACCATGACAGGAAAGGATAGTGTTTCCTCATTGGATTCCTGCCTTGGCAGTTGCAGGGCTCACCAATCCAATCACAGGATGAGAGGGGACTAGCTAAAGTGGTCCATCCTGAAAGTCAACCTCAAAACAAAGAGGTTGTTTTAACCCTAGGCACTAGCAGATAATTGCAATGTTTTTCAAACAAATTTCGTTGGAATGATAAAGCAGGGCTTCAGAAAAACTGGCCAGGGAGAATGGGTGTGCCTTTTGTACAGTGGCTTACTCACAGACATAGGGTGTGCTCTGGTGAAAGGAAGCCATGTGGAAAGCAGATTGGCCAGTTATGATGATAGTGGCACTTACATGGACAGGACAGGCTTCAGAGCACTGAAAACACAGCTCTGAACAGGAAGGTGGGCAGATTGCAAGTCAACAGAGAGACAATCTCCTTACCCTGGGTCCAACTTTCTTTATGATTCTGTGGTTAAGAAGAATAGTTATATTTTTTCTCTGTGTGACATGGTGCATCCTATCGAAATAACTTTCACTGAGTGTTAAGTTGGGAGCGTAGTCCCCAGCCCCTAGCATCCATTCCAGCCTCCCTGACCTAGGAGTTGCTTTGGTCTGGACTCTAAATCCCAGTATGCCAGGTCCTGGTCAGGTCCACTCCCACAGAGTATTTATGTATTTATGTGTGCTCCAAAAGGAGAAGTGCTGGTCTCTTTCCTCCCCCCGCCCATGATCATATTTTTAATTTGGCTTGTTGTGATTTGACTTGATAGTGATTTTTGCTTTGGCAGAGAGCTTGTATTAGGAAAAATTCCTAACACTGAGATCCAGGGAAATTGTGTATCCATTATACCCATTATAAAATGACCATAACTGTGTCCCAGCCTTGTTTGTGCCCCCATGATCTCTTGTGGGCTTAAGTGATGGCATTATGATGTCTTATGCTCTATAAGCAGGAGATAACAGAGCTTCAGAGACTGTACAAGGCACCTATTCAAAGGGAAGTAGTGTGAAAAAAGCTGAGGACAATTTTACTAGTGCCAAGACCAGAGATTTTACAAGCTCAAAGATTGGCCTCTTGTAACCTTCAATTTCGGTCATATACCTTAAAGGCAGCGTTTGTTGGTACCTGACTATGCTATAGGATACTATGACTTCCATGTTCACCCCAAAGAATGATGATCTCATCTGCAGAGCACCACTGCAAGACTGTCTTGAGTTTCACCTCTTTGTTGCCTTAATACTTTTTAGAGCTACAGATAGTCAGATTGATGTGACATATGTCTGAAATGTCAAAATAAAATAAAATAGATATATAAACAGGACTATCAGGGGAAACGATGAAGCCAGGAATGGGGAAATGAAACTGACATGATAATGAAACCGTGGTTATAGCCAAAAATGCATTTTATATGTATGTTTGAAAATGCCACAATGAGGGGATGAGGGTGATGGATGGCTCAGCTGGTAAAAGACTTGCCATACAAGTACGTGGACCTGAGCTTAAGCCACAGAATCTACAAAAGAAGTCGGGTGTGGCGGTACCCACATGTAATTACAGTACTGAGCTGGGACAGGTAGCTACCCATTGCTTTCTTCCCAGCTATTCTACAGTAGTGAGAGAGCTCCTAGTCACTATGAGCATTGACTCAGAAAATAAGGTGAACTGGCCTGGGAATAATATCTGATTTTGTCCTTTGATCTGTCTGGCCAACACACACACATACACACACACACATAAATGTTATATTATAATCCATAATTTTTTACAACTAACATGTGCTAGAGGAAAAAGGGAGAACAATGAGAGGGAGGCTGAAAAAGATTCATAATGAAGCTGTTGAGACTCAACACACCAACCCTGTCAGTGTCTTTGATTTATGATTTATACTTTTCCCATCAATTTATTTACTAAACTTGTGCACGTTTTTCTTTTGTCCTACCCATTTGACTGTCCTCCCATTGCCTGTAAGAAATCAAATTACTATAAAGACCCAGTATCTGACAAGAGCAATTATTCTTTGAGTATATGCTGTCACAAGATACCATGATAACTCAGAGGTAAATGCAACTCACAGCTTGGGGGAAGAGGATGGCTCATACAGCCACTGTAGAAGGCAGCACTGGATGTTCCTCAAAGAGGAAAGACATCAAGTTACCCTATGATCTTGCATCCAGAGGAAAGGGAATCAGTAGGTCAAAGAGACAGTTGCACTCTCGTGTTCATTTGAACTCTACTTGAAGAGAGGGAGGAGCAATAATATGAGCAAAGGGGTCAAGACCATGATGGGGAAACCAACAGGAACTGACCTGAACTAGTGGGAGCTCACTGACTCTGGACTGACAGCTGCGAACCTGCATAGGACCAAACTCTGAATGTGGGTGACAGATGTGTGTCTGTGGAGCAACTGACAGGGAGACAAGGATTCATCCCTCCTGCTTGTACTGGCTTTTTAGAGCCCATTCATTTGGGAGGGAAACCTTGCTCAGCCTTGGTTCTGCCTCAAAGTGAGGTGTTAGACTTTGGTGACTCCCCATGGGAAGCCTTATTCTCTTTTAGAAGTGGATGGGGTGTGGGGTGGGTAGAAGTTGGGAAGAGTAAGAGGAGGGAAAGGAGTGGGAACTGGGATAGGTATGTAAAATGAGGAAAAATTGTTTTAAAAAATAAATTAATAAACTTTTTTAAAACGAACTCTATTCACAATAGCACAGAAGTGGAGACAAATAAGATACACGTTGAGATTAGTATATAAGGAAAATGAGACTCATATTGTATGTGCATCACACACACACACACACACACACACACACACACACACACACGGAAACTGTTTTTTTGTTTCCTGGCTGCCCAGATCCGAATAATCACACAGAAGCTATATTAATTACAGCACTGTTTGGTCAATGTCCCAGGTGTATTTCTAGCTAGCATTTACATCTTAAATTAACCCATTTCTATTAAGCTGTATATCACCATGAGGCTGTGGTTCTGGCATTCTGGAGTCTTTCCTTTGGCAGCTACATGGCGTCCTTTGACTTCGCTTACTCTCTTTATATATATATCACTTATAGCTTGATTTTATCTGCTAAACCATTGCCCCAAACAGCTTTATTCATCAACCAATAAAAACAAAACATATACAGAAGGACATTCTACATCATCTCCCCTTTTCTATTTAAGTAAAGGAAGATTTTAACTTTAACATAGTGAAATTACTTATACAAAACAGGCATCAAGCAAGAATTAGATTTACAATAGTTAGTCTATTTGTATTTGGAAAGTTTCATACCTAATTTATCTTTTATCATAACTAAGGAAAACTATAACAACTATTTGTCTTCAACTCTTTAAAGACCCCAGAAGGATATACTATTACCCAACATAACAGGAAGTGCATTGTAAGCAACTTCCAAAACTCTAGAATTAACAGAGACATCTTGCTGCATAGACAGTCACCCAAAGTTCTTCTGTAATGTTGGGGCATCAACTTCACCTTGAGGCCCAAAGTATTTGGCAAACTTTTTCATGAAACCAGGAATTTGAAGATCTGTGGGAATTTAAAGATCTGTTCTATCCTGTACTAGTAAAGTTCAGAAGTTGCTTTTTTCTGTGTCCTGCAGAATATTTGGCAATATCTTCTGTGAATCAGGAAGCCTGAAGAACCATCCCATCTTTTGTAAAGTTTCTATCTCTTTTTAAGACATTTTGTATATTGATACAATTTTAGGATATGTTTATCATATTGTATTATACATTTTCACCTCTGATCAAGATACTTGTACATTGTTTACATATTGAGGTCATTGTCCTCAATTGCTGTACAGTTGTTTAAAGATCATTTAATATCCTAACATGAAGTCTCAGTCTTTAAGTTATAAAGGTATTAAGTATTATAGGTCAATAGTCATTCGTGTTTGTCATACTTATAGTTAGACTAATAAGATTCTTTAGATACATAAAGATTGTATTCTTCATAGATAGGTAATCTTCAGCCACTTCAAAGAGCTGTAGAAAATGGCATCTAAATAACTTAGGTTTGTGTTGATGTGAGACATGATAGCTCCTGGCAGCACCAGTCTATTCCTAAGAATGTTGAGCACCAAAGACACCCCACTTTGTTTTCTTCTTGGCAAAGCTGGTCTTTGGGCAAGGAACTGCCCATACCTCATCCACTGACAAAATGCATGGTGTCTGGACTGGACAAACAAGACAAGAAAAAGACTGCCAAACCTTGCCAAGACAGGGTTTATTTTAAAATATTGGGTATGAATTATGCCAATCTAAGAGCAGTTGGCTGTCGGGGTCTGGTGCTAGCTCAGACCATAAATTATTTCTTTGGACCGGACCCCAACATAAACTATCTTTCTCTACACTGGCGTGGAGACACAGGAATAAAAAGACAACTTCATCAGGAGGGAGATTCTCAGAGATCCCTCATGAAATCCTGAATTCACATCCTGAAGAATTCCCCTCATTTATTCTCCAAACAGCCTTATATATCAAAACATAAACTGAAGGGGAAATTCCTTAGCATTCTGTTTTCTAGGTAACCAGGTGAATGGATTTTAGTCATGTCCACATGTACTTCTGTCTCTTCTGTCACATCTTTCTGGTCTATATGCTGTCTCAATCACGTATGCTTGAATTAGCATCTCTATTCAGGCATCCTCCAAATTACAGAGAAGGAGCAAAACCACATCCTGACACTTTGTTAGGTTAGCGACAGCCTGTCTGGAAGGTTACATAACTACTTCAGCTGTGGCCTATGGCTTTAGAGCCTGGCTGCCATACCATATAGAAATATGGGCCTACACTCCACTCTCTCTTATTAATTTAAATAAAACCTGTGCTTCTGCAACAGGACAGAAGATCACACCTGGCTGAGGCAAAGACCTCTTCATTTACCCAAATTTTTCTGTCTCTTGAACAAGTATTCATATATGCAAGTTCCTGTGTTAGGCATCTGGGGAGAAGTGTCAAACCTGTCACTGACTGCTGATCTCTGTGAAGAAAAGAGATTAATGGACAGAGATAACTATGGGCTCTGTGTTTCGGAGCCATACTTTCTTATCAGGATAAAATAATCATGTCTTATGAATAATCATGCTCCTAAAGGCTGTAGTCTCCTATTTAAAGGAGAAGAGGATCACCTGAGTTGAGAATGCTTCTTCAGCTAGTTTAGAGCAACTCTTAAATTTTTTACGTTGTATCAAAATCTACAATTCTTAATATATGCATTAAACCCAAACATATATAGGGTATGTCAAACCTTTCTCAATATCTATAAGCAGTTACAAACATTATCAGGTCAATACCATAATTCTCAGCATTATTGGTCAATACCAACTTTTTTCAACATCTTATATGCAGTTACAAAGATCATCAGGTAAGTATTCTCAGCATTATTGGTCAACACCAACTTTTACAGATATTATCATGTCACTACCATAATTCTCAGCATTATTGGTCAACACCAACTTTTACAGATATTAACAGGTCATAATCATAATTCTCAGCATTATTGGTCAACACCAACTTTTACAGATATTATCAGGTCAGTACCATAATTCTCAGCATTATTTGTCAAACCAACTTTTACAGATATTATCAGGTCAGTACCATAATTCTCAGCATTATTTGTCAAACCAACTTTTCTCAGTGTCTTTTATGCAGTTAGAAGTATCGTCAAGTCAGTACCATGATTTTTAGCATTATTGGTCAATACCAACTTTTCTGAACACCTTATATGCAGTTGCAAATATCAGGTCAATACTGTTAAGAATACAATGACATTGCTACTATCAACTTGCCAGTTCCAGTCTCTGAATAGCAGGTAAACCCTTAGTCTGCCCTCTTTTTAAGTGAAGAGAGGTTTTAGTCATTCCTTATTTTGAGTCTTTCTGTCCCTAGGTGGAAAACTTAGATCTTAGTTCTTACGTTCAATATTTTAATCAAAATCAGTTCTGTGTCCCAAAGATTGAAACAGTCAGATGTTCAGTCTGCATTTTAGCTACAAAGCAAACAGGATTTAAACTGCAGAAAATTGTGTTCATTGTAGTCACTTTAGGAGGGTCTCTGGGTCTGTGTGTGTCCCAAGTGTCTAGAAGCAGCTCTGCATCTGTCCCTCAGCGCACCATGGCAATCCTACAGTGTAGAGTGGAGGCAACAGGTCCTGTGATCAGGCATTCCTCTCTGTGGGGGCAGGGAAGACTAGACCAAGGACTCCTCTCTAACTTTTTTTTCCAACTCCTCTATGGGGGCGTTTGCAGCTACGATGTCATCAGGTCTGCCATTCCTTTACTGTATAATCAGTCATCTCATCCAGCTTTATTTTCTTTTTGTGAAAAAAAGCATAAACATATCCTCAACCCCAAATTAATATAGGTAGGGTCCTTTTATAATTCATTGTAAGGGTTTTTCCACCTTGCCTTAGCAAAGTAACCTTGATGTCACCATGCCAGATCTGTTTGCAGCAAATTTATCTGCAAATTTTATCCTGTTAAGTTGGTTTCAAAGAGCTATATCATTCTCCACAATTTCCTTTTTATTATTAACCATATATGCAGTTTTTCCATTGGAAGAGCCATTTGTAAAATTTTTGCATAACATCCTTTAAGGTAACTTTAGCTATAACATTGGCAAAATATAATTCTGTGAATTTCAGCAGCGATCATCTGGGGAAAAGATTATTACTCTAGCTTTTGAATTGAGGAAATACAATTGTCCAAGAATCACCATCTTAAAATTATTAATTAATCTATTGTGTAGTATAAGAAACATCGATCATAGTCAATTTTCTGCTAAACTATCTTCTAGATTCTATCCTGCTCTTTTGTATTAGACAAGCCCCTGCTTTAAATTAAAACTTTAATATCTTAACTGGCAAAAATGGGAACATGTAGCCATAAAAAGCATTCTGTTTTTTTTAAACTGCTGTAGAATAGTTTTGTACTTAATACGCACACTGGCTATAGCTAAATCATAACTAATGTACTGTAATTATTGATTATTGTATATTCTACCTGTTGATCTATACTCTACCTGCTTGAGTACCTGTTTGGCAGCTTCTAAAAGCTCTCTATTGGAGATTGGCTTATTGCTCCCTTTAAAAATTTTACTTTGTATCTCAAGATCTCCCATAAGAATATTATAAATAAGGCTTTAACCATTGTATATCTAATTAAAAGTTTATAAACTATCCTCCTCTTAAGTTGCAAGTCTGCCTAGCTAATAAGAAAATGGAAAAAGGAAAGCTGGCCTAACTAGATACCAACATGCAGAAGAATGAAAAGAGATCCATATTCATCTCTATGCACAAAACTCAAGTTTAAATGAATCAAGGACCTCAACATAAAACTAGCAATATTGAACCTCATAGAAGAAAAAGTTAGAAGTACATTTGAATGCATTGGTACATCTCAAACACAGACTCAGTGGACCAGACATTGAAAGAAACAAAAATAAATCGGATCTCCTGAACTGAGAAGCTTCTGTATAGCAAAGGACATAGTCAATGACAGAATATCAGCCTATAGAATGGAAAAATATCTTTACAACCACTAATCCACTCCAAAAACATACGAAGAACTCAGGAAATTAGTCATCAAAAGAACAATTAATCCACCAAAACTGAAAACTCTCAACAGATGAACTTAAAATGACTGAAAGACACTTTAAAAAAATGCTCAACATTGGGAGCTCAGTCCAGTGCTCCAGTGTGGGTCTCTGTCTCTGTCTCCATCCATTACCAGATGAAGGTTCTATGGTGATATGCAAGATATCCGTCAGTATTGCTATAGGATAGAGTCATTTCCGGTTCCCTATCCTCAGCTGCCCAAGGAACTAACTGGGGACCTCGGCTTGGGTTCCTGGGAGCCACTCTAGGTTCAAGTCTCTTGCCAACCCTAAGGTGGCTCCCTTAACTAAGAATTGTGCTTCCGTGCTCCCCTATCCAACCTTCCTTTATCCCAATCCTCCTTTTTCCCCAAGTTCCCCCCATTCTCCCCTTCTCCCTTTTCTCTCCCCATCTCCCCTTACCCCCATCCCACCCCACCCCCAAGACCTCAATTTTCTCCCCGGCAATTTTGTCTACTTCCCATAGCCAAGAGGACAACTATATGTTTTTCCTTTGGTTCACCTTCTTACTTAGCTTCTTTGGGATCACCAATTGTAGACTCCGTGACCTTTGTTTATGGCTAGAAACCAATTATGAGTGAGTACATCCCATATTCATCTTTTTGGGTCTGGGTTACCTCACTCAGGATAGTGTTTTCTATTTCCATCCATTTGCATGCAAAATTCGAGAAGTCATTGTTTTTTACCGAAGCGTAGTACTCTAATGTGTAGATATTCCACACTTTCTTCATCCATTCTTCCATTGAAGGGCATCTAGGTTGTTTCCAGATTCTGGCTATTACAAATAATACTGCTATGAACATAGTTGAACAAATGCTCTTGTCATATGATAGGGCATCTCTTGGGTATATTCCCAGGAGTGGTATTGCTGGGTCCAGGGGTAGGTTGATCCCGAATTTCCTGAGAAACCGAAACACCGATTTCCAAAGTGGTTACACAAGATTGCATTCCCA